>NW_007731274.1:26902-29658 GCF_000696425.1 Galeopterus variegatus | reverse complement strand
CCACAAAAATCAACCACATTTTATATTGATAAAATAAGATAAAATTTTTAAAAAGTAAAAAGAAAAATAAACTCAACCATGACTTTTCTTATTCATAGGAAATTTGCCTGGGGAAATTAATTTTCAATTCACCTGAGTGCTCACCATTCAAAGATGGCCATCACCTTGATTACCAGAAACCTTGGTGGCACCAAATACAAAAATTTTGATGGTTTCTCATCCCAAGAAGCCACTGTTTTCACTTGGCTTCTTTCTTCAACGGAATGATTTCACAATGCAGTTAATTTGCTTTCACTCTATAATTACATACTTAATCCCACAATGAAGAGTGACTTAATTCTTCATTCCCTGAACAAGATCTGTTGGAGCAGTTCATTCTGTGCATAACGGAAGACTGAGTTGCCAATTCCAGCTTTCCCCGATAAGTATCAATAGGGGGAAATAGCAAGTTAAATGAATTGGAGCTAATAATTCAGATGAATGTGAACTCAGCCCAAAGGCCATCAGAGACTTAGGAAATGAGCAAATGTTCTTCTGTGATAAATTATTTTGGTACTTTCATGGGGTTAGGTTATAAAATTTAAAATAAGTTATCTATTTTAATTTTTAAAAGTTTACTTAATACAGACAACCCTAAAAACTCTTTTTTAAAAACTTTTTTCAAAGTATGACACAGAAGTGATCTTTAAAAACACTGTTTTGATACTAACATGGTATGTGCATAACTATTTGATAGATATATGACATTTTGAATAAATGTTTCAGTGTTAGCAACTGCTTTAATTATTATGGAATAGCACTGTCACTAGCAGCTTCAATTGAGATATTCAGATCTGAATGAATTTCAAGATTAAGTCTTTGTAATTAACTCTTCTGTAGCTTTGAGATATTTTGGCAACTAATGGAATTTGTAGATGGAATAGCATATGGCCTTGAGATGGTTTCTACCTTCTTGGCTCACTAAGAAATGCTAATTTGGAATGTTACCAGTCAAATCCCTTCTACCATCATTAAAATTAATTCCACAACCTAATGTAATTTAGGAACATAATAACTTAAGTTACTTAATGCTATTAGCCATGAATACAGTGGTAAAATAAATAATATCTTTAAATTTTATTTTATTACATATCTGACACGTTATTATAGTTATTTTCTTACTCTTCTGAGGTCAACTTATGCCTTCTTCCTGGCTCGTTTTATTAGCAATAATCTTTGATTTATATAGTCTCTGAATTGAATAGCATGTTTTTAGGCTTTGTGCAAGTTTAAAATTTGGCATTCTTAGTCTCCCATATCTAAATACTGTATTAGAATATAGTATTTTATAATGATAATTTTAAAAAATTGTATTGTGTTAATTAAAAACATATTTTATATATAAAGACACATACATGTAATTTAATTCATGATGTTAGGACTACATCAAATTTTAATGGTTGTCCTGGTTGTTATTGTAAAGAAAAAAACCATTTGTTTTCCAGGAATAGATGTCTTTTTCTTCCAGGAATATCTCCATCCTACTCCTTAAGCACCTTAATAGTTATATAATTCTGTTTTCCACTGTACACCTTGACAGGCTATATAAATTAAAATGTTTATTACAGGTAGGAAGGGAAGTTCTAGTTCATGGTTGAATATCTCCTCTTTAATGGGAATATTTGATTCTCTTTTCACTATAGATCAATGTGTAGACAAGTGGAGAACATTAGGATAATCTAATTTTTATTAGAGGTTTATATTTTGAATCAGTTATGCAGACACATTTTTCATAATGGCATGACCACTCCATGTCCTGAAAGAGCAAGTGCGTGAAAAGCCGTCTGCAGTGACTGGGTGGTGCTGTGCTTGAGTCTTGCCTTCCCTTACACCCAGGTTAGAGGCATTTCTTTAAAATGAAAATCTTTAAAATAGCCAGGAACCATTTGGTACCTTCCTCATTCCTGTAATTCCATTTAACTCATGTCTTAATACAATCCTGTCTTGACATAATGTTCTGGTGTTTTCCTTCTCAAGTGAGTGCAAAATGGAAATATTGTGGCTACTTTATTTATTTCCTGGTGTTTTTCACCTAATTGATTGTCTAGTAATCATGTTTAGGTTTTTAGAATGAATCAAATGAGAGCTATGATTAGCTTTACTTATTGTCTACATCAATTAGAAAGACCTAGTCTTCCCTCTGAACCATTTATTTCTGCTACCAAAAGGTAATAGGAAAAGAAAAATATACATTTCTATCTCTGAACTAGAAATCTAAAATCCATTTTTATTTGGTCTTTCCAATCAGAGAAAAGTAATTGTATTTTACTTTTCATAATTTTATTTTACACTTGAAACATAATTGATTTACATATTTGTGGCGTACAGAGTTGACTATTAGTATTTGTGTGTAATGCGTGATAATCAAATCAGTATTATTAACATGTCATCATTACAAATCGTAATTGTTCTTTGTGTCCATTACCCAGTTTCTCCCTAACCCCCTCACCCTCTTCGTTTTCCACCTCTAGTGACCATAGATCTGTTCTCTCCTTCTGAAAGTTCAACATATTACTGGGTTGGTTGTTTCTTTCCTCTTTCTTTCCTTCCTTCCTTCCTTCCTTCCTTCCTTCCTTCCTTCCTTCCTTCCTTCCATCCTTCTTTCCTTCTTTCTTTCTCTCTTTCTCTCCTCCCACTTATGAGTGAGGACATGTGGTATTTCTCTTTCTGTGCCTGGCTTATTTCCTTTTGAAGAGGGGGGAAATAACTCTTTCCAT
>NW_007731274.1:17360-26690 GCF_000696425.1 Galeopterus variegatus | reverse complement strand
AAAGTTCAACATATTACTGGGTTGGTTGTTTCTTTCCTCTTTCTTGCTTTCCTTCCTTCCTTCCTTCCTTCCTTCCTTCCTTCCTTCCTTCCTTCCTTCCTTCCTTCCATCCTTCTTTCCTTCTTTCTTTCTCTCTTTCTCTCCTCCCACTTATGAGTGAGGACATGTGGTATTTCTCTTTCTGTGCCTGGCTTATTTCCTTTTGAAGAGGGGGGAAATAACTCTTTCCATTTACAGCACCCACAGTGATTGGCTTTTCCAATGGCCTAACAAATATACAATTTACCAGCAACTTAGATGTGTACTTTTATAAATCTCTCTTGTCTACGTATTTTAAACAATGCATGAAAATAATTTTGAAATTATGTATTTAGGTTTTGGGAAAATAAATTTTGATAAATGTAAACTTTTGAAGAGACCTCATGAAAGAAAGTGACAAGATTCAACACAGTTGACAGGTCAAGTGATATGTAGATGGTGGATTTCACAAGTCCTGGTGGTGCCTCATTTAACAAATCAGGATCTAACTTTCTGAAAGGTCCCAGAGGCAGTTAACAAGAAATTGAGAATGCTAATTTCAGTTCTGCTACTTGTTCAGTGCAGACTTCTGCAAGATCTATTTACCTTTTGAAGGTAAATGTATTTAACTTCAGAAAGGTTTCTCATCTCTAGAATAAGCAATCTCCACGGTGTCATCCAAGTAACACCCTAGGATTTACGTGGCAAAATAGAGAATTTTCTTGCCTTTGTCTGGTACTCTTTCCAAATCTACAGGCTCATACTCATATTCAACTCCTTCCTTTAATTAAAATCAGTCTTTTAGAAACTATCAATTTCCTAGTAACTTTTGTAACAACTGCTTTCTTTGGGTTTAGTAAAAGCAAAAATAAGCCATCATCATGCCCTTGTATTTCTATTCCCTAAGAGTTATTTTTTTCTTTTTTCTTTTCAGATAAACTGGACTTATTTCTCTTTTTACATTTTTACTGGTTTTATATATTTTATGGAAAATGTTATCATCATTTTCCAGTAAATGTTACTCAAATAATTCCCTGATCTAGCACCTGAGTACCTGTGCTTCAGAAACTGAGCCATATTTTCAACTCCCACTAATGTTCCTCTTTAAAAATATCCATTTGTTGTTTTTTCTCAAAATTTGCAAATTAAATTCTGCTTTTAATGACATTGATCTTACATAGATTTCTGCACTTTAAGTTTATTTTACTTTATTATCACCTGGACAATTTTATGCCATTAGAACAAAGGCATTTTTAAGGTTTAATATGTCATCTTGCAACACACAGCATGCACACAAACTAGATTAATTCTTTAAATATGCAGATTTTTCTAATGGTCCAAAAACAGTATCAATATTTGAGGCACTATAAATATCACCATCTTCTTTCAATAGGTGTTTCCCAAAAAATCTTTCTTAAGCTAATGTTGTTTTCTCTTCTGGAATAACTTAATCATTTCCTCCATATGTATAAATATTCTCAAATTTCTTTTTGAGACTCAGCCTTCCCCAGAGGCTCTAGACTCCTATTTTCAATTGTCTACATGTTATTTCCATCGAGGTATCTCCTCTTTCCATGTTTTGTATCTTATCAGCCCTCATATTCAAAATATCATTAATATAATTGTTCCTGAAATTAGATATTGTCCCCCAAACCCTTATTTATTGTGATTGTACATTTACCCCCTAAATTAGGCAGGCTCAAAAGTTTTGTTTGTTCTTTGTCTTGTACTTTCTTTGTACCATACTAATCCAGTCGTAGACCTTCATAAAGTTGCTTATTCCTTTCATTAAATTTCTCACTGCCACCATCCATGTTCATGGTCTTATCACTCAGGTAGCAGCATCTTGACTGGTCTATCTATGCAGATCTCATCCCATACAGATCTTATCCCATCACATCTAAAGCTCAGCTAGATCAAACTTCCTCAGGTATAAACTTCTGATCTCATGCCATCAGCTCAAAAAGCTTCCCCATTGCTAATCTAATAAAGAGTCTACTGGCAAAGAAGTAAAAAATCTGATTCTATCCTGTCTTCTCACTACTGTAGTATAAGTGCCTGATGTTTACTATACACTTGAAAGAGTTCATTAATGTTGATTCTATACTATTTCTACAATAACAACTCTGCTTAACATGTATTTGACTGGAATTCTGCTCCTGGCCATAAAGAATTCACTGGAAGCAGATCTACATTCGTGACATAAACAATTATAAAACTGGACAAACATATGAGACAACTGTTTTCAGGCTTTGGACAACAGGTGGTGCAGGACTTGATTCTCGAAAGAAAGGAAGCATATGAGGGAAGTCTCATGTTTGTCTCAGCTCTGTCTAGGAACAGTTTCCCAACACTGATGCAGGAAGGAAAGCCAGAATGGTGAAAATAGGGGTCTCTGTGAGTTAAGGAGCAGAGGTCAGAGTTTGATGCTGCTGAAGAAACTGGAATTTGAACAGCAGGGTAACAGAGAAGAGTTTCCCATGTAAAGTCTGCATGGGATGTCCCCTCAAATCCCTGACTGAAGGCTGACTGCTCATACACAGGATGAGACTCCAAAAGTTTCAGATAGACAGCTGCTGTAGAGATATCTGAGGTTATGTACTGATAAGAAGTGTTGGAGTCCAACCACAAGGTTCATCTAGAATGGAATAAACTTGCTGATCAACTTAGGCATTCAGTTGAAAGCTCCCCAAAAGTAACATTTTGGAAGTAAGAACCACAGCCTATAATAAAAGTGATCTCCTAGTACTAAGTAGAAAGATAAAATACATTGACCCTAAGAAGGCATAAAATCAAGTCTGACAGAATCACAGTTTGACCTGTGACTACCTGTTAGATAAAAAGACAATACACTTTAGAGGGTAGCAACATAGCCCACACTTCCTATAATGAATCATCAAGAGGTAGAAAATGTAAAAAGATTGTAAATTAGTACAACTTTTTTAATAATTACATTAAATCCATTTAAAGGGTAGAATCGTCATATTGGGTGAAAACAAGACCCAACTGTATGCTGCCTGCAAGAGTTGGATTTGAAATATAAAGTCACAGATATTTTGAAAGTGGACCTTTTAATAATTACATTAAATCCATTTAAAGGGTAGAATCGTCATATTGGGTGAAAACAAGACCCAATTGTATGCTGCCTGCAAGAGTTGGATTTGAAATATAAAGTCACAGATATTTTGAAAGTGGACCGAAAGACATGTCATATAAACAATAAACATAAAAAAAGATGTCACATAATTTTATTAATTGTTTGTTTGTTAAAGAAGACTTAGGACAAAAATTAACAGAGTAAGGTCTTTACACAGAGAAAGACATCCTAACATGTGTGCACCTAATAACAGAACTTCACCATATACGAAGCAAAAACTGATAAAATTCAAGGTTGAAATAGAAAATGCAACTATAGTTGGAAACTTCAACATCCCTCTCTCAGCAACTGATACAACATAAATGAAAAACCAGTGTGTATATAGAAGGTTTGAACAACCCATATGGTTTTGGTGCGAGGAAACACATTATATCAGTGGAACAAAAAGAAGTTGATAAACCAACCCTACCTTCATAGTCCATTGATTTTCAAACAAAGGCACCAAGATAATATGTTAAGGACAGGAAAATCTTTACAAGATGGAAGAATTTAGTTCACTTCTGGTAAGGCTGAACCCTAGGGTTGGAATTGAAAATGGAGCAATGTTGAGGGTCAAAATGATAGAATAAGGCAGCTACCATTTCAGAACAGCAATGAAAAGAAATAAACGTGGCGGGGAGGTGGGGTGGGTAGAAAGGGAGCATTAAAACATCAAGCCCTAACACAGGAAATGATGGTCATGATCATAGTTGCATTTGACCTTCTTGTGTCATATACTTGAAAGTATGGAGGCACACTGCACCTGTGTGGGGTAAGCCCACTGAACAGGCATCATGAATTCTGTCCCAGTTCTGAATGTAGAGCCATGTAGCAGCTGGGTTCCCTTGCATTAATATACATGCTAACAGTCGAAAGCTATAATGCGCAAGACAAATGACAATTATGCCTTTAAACCTACAGTCTATGCCTAAGCTTATCCTTCTTTAGGAATTAAGAATTCATTTTAAATGCATACACTATATTAAGAATATTTGCAAGAAAGTAATCTACCATTAATGCTTGACCTACTAAAATGAATTTTAAAACTTTTTATTCAACTGTTAAATGATTGCTCAATACTATCTAGTCATAATCACTGTCTTATGATAATATTTAATCATAATAGATCTTTAAATTCTTTTCACTGATTCTTTGTAAACTAAATCAAAATGGGATATGTGTATATTAGACAAGACTGTGACTTTTAAAATTTCAAGTCTTTACCTCTTTTTGAAACTCTTCTCAGCAACCAATAGTGCTGATTGTCAGGAAATGTATTCATATAGTGCAGTGTAAATTTTTAATTCTCTAATTTGTCACTTCCTCCCATCAGCAATCAGCCGTCATTTATGGAAAGCTTACAAGTTGAGAAAAAAAAAAAGAAACTCTTCTCAGCAACCAATAGTGCTGATTGTCAGGAAATGTATTCATATAGTGCAGTGTAAATTTTTAATTCTCTCATATAGGGATGGACGGTTCGCTCACTGGTTGAGCGTGGTGCTGACAACACCAAGTCAAGGGTTAAGATCCCCTTACCGGTCATCTTAAAAAAAAAAAAAAAAAAAAAAAAAGAAACTCTTCTCAGCAACCAATAGTGCTGATTGTCAGGAAATGTATTCATATAGTGCAGTGTAAATTTTTAATTCTCTAATTTGTCACTTCCTCCCATCAGCAATCAGCCGTCATTTATGGAAAGCTTACAAGTTGAGTGCATGGAGCAAGAGGGCTTAAGTGACTTCAAGACATTGACTGTAATGTTTTTAAGCCCTTGACAAAGATGAAGGATGTCAGGTTTTTTTTTTTGGTTTTTTTTTCACTTTAGCAAGTTTCTTACTGAATACAGCAATACAGATAGCATAGGAAGCCAGGAAATAAGAGTTTTCCAATAATAGATTTTGTTTGTTGGTTGGTTGACAGTAATTTTATTTGACTGCATCTGATATCCACTGTAGAACAGCAGATAGACTCAGAATACACCACCACCACCAAGCTAACCATAATATCCCTGATGTTCAGAGAAGTTTTCCCTAATGCAGATGTATCTCTCCTTTTTCCTTTTGCTTCTCACTTTCTAGTGATTATATTCATTCTCATCTGTGGAACTTTAATTGGATGGGGCTCACTTACTGAAGACATATCGGTGTGAATACACACACATAGACATACAAGATATTTTCAGGAAATGTTTGTTATTCTCACTTGGTGAAAAAGATGTAACAATGCAAGTTGGACAAACTTTATAAAACTTGAAGAGGAAGTTGTGTAACTAATAAAAAAGATAAAGAAATTACTTTTTAAAAATAAAAATGTTGCTTTATTACTAAGAATAGACAATATTCTCCTAAATGATGGTTTTGAGAAGATGGTTTTTCAATTACTTTAAAGACAATTATGAGTATAAACATCTGTATGACAAAAGTCAAACATTTAATAAGAAACAAGCTGGATTTTTATATCATTCAAAATATATACCATTAAGGTCATGAGTATTTGAATTTTATGTGCAATTGGTTTATCAAAATGACTTTTGAGAATATTTTGATTAGTGTGCCAATTAAAATAAAAGGCACTTAAAATGTAGTTGTGAAAAAAATACACTAATCTGAAAAATTGCTTTTTGTGTTGTCAGGATTTAGACTGTCACTAATTGTTTGAGAAATTGCCAGAATCACTAGCACCATTTAAGTTATTGCCAAATTTTATAAAATCTGATACTCTTTGAGGGGGTGAAGTTAAGACGCACCATTATTTTATGAAGCTAAGAGATAAAGAAAGAGAAGAAGGAAGGAAGAAAAAAGGAAGGAAGGAANTCATAATAGATCTTTAAATTCTTTTCACTGATTCTTTGTAAACTAAATCAAAATGGGATATGTGTATATTAGACAAGACTGTGACTTTTAAAATTTCAAGTCTTTACCTCTTTTTGAAACTCTTCTCAGCAACCAATAGTGCTGATTGTCAGGAAATGTATTCATATAGTGCAGTGTAAATTTTTAATTCTCTAATTTGTCACTTCCTCCCATCAGCAATCAGCCGTCATTTATGGAAAGCTTACAAGTTGAGTGCATGGAGCAAGAGGGCTTAAGTGACTTCAAGACATTGACTGTAATGTTTTTAAGCCCTTGACAAAGATGAAGGATGTCAGGTTTTTTTTTTTGGTTTTTTTTTCACTTTAGCAAGTTTCTTACTGAATACAGCAATACAGATAGCATAGGAAGCCAGGAAATAAGAGTTTTCCAATAATAGATTTTGTTTGTTGGTTGGTTGACAGTAATTTTATTTGACTGCATCTGATATCCACTGTAGAACAGCAGATAGACTCAGAATACACCACCACCACCAAGCTAACCATAATATCCCTGATGTTCAGAGAAGTTTTCCCTAATGCAGATGTATCTCTCCTTTTTCCTTTTGCTTCTCACTTTCTAGTGATTATATTCATTCTCATCTGTGGAACTTTAATTGGATGGGGCTCACTTACTGAAGACATATCGGTGTGAATACACACACATAGACATACAAGATATTTTCAGGAAATGTTTGTTATTCTCACTTGGTGAAAAAGATGTAACAATGCAAGTTGGACAAACTTTATAAAACTTGAAGAGGAAGTTGTGTAACTAATAAAAAAGATAAAGAAATTACTTTTTAAAAATAAAAATGTTGCTTTATTACTAAGAATAGACAATATTCTCCTAAATGATGGTTTTGAGAAGATGGTTTTTCAATTACTTTAAAGACAATTATGAGTATAAACATCTGTATGACAAAAGTCAAACATTTAATAAGAAACAAGCTGGATTTTTATATCATTCAAAATATATACCATTAAGGTCATGAGTATTTGAATTTTATGTGCAATTGGTTTATCAAAATGACTTTTGAGAATATTTTGATTAGTGTGCCAATTAAAATAAAAGGCACTTAAAATGTAGTTGTGAAAAAAATACACTAATCTGAAAAATTGCTTTTTGTGTTGTCAGGATTTAGACTGTCACTAATTGTTTGAGAAATTGCCAGAATCACTAGCACCATTTAAGTTATTGCCAAATTTTATAAAATCTGATACTCTTTGAGGGGGTGAAGTTAAGACGCACCATTATTTTATGAAGCTAAGAGATAAAGAAAGAGAAGAAGGAAGGAAGAAAAAAGGAAGGAAGGAAGGAAAGAAGAACAAAGTGTGGGAAGGAAAAAAGGTAGAAAGGAAAGGAAAGAGAGAAAGAGAAAGAGGAAGGATGGAAAGTGGGAAAGAAAGGAGCAAGGAAGGAAAGAGAGAGAGAGAGAAGCCAAGTAAATTAGTATGCAAACTAGAACACAATGCTTCTTTATTACTTAAGATTTTTTATTTTATACCTGTAGACAAAGCTCTTTTAGACTTCTCTAAATATAGATTTTTCTTTATCATGTATCATTATCGTATGTTCTTTAAAAAATGAAAGTACAAGTTCAGTAAGCTGGTTCAGCATTCCTAGAGCTTTTCCACATTCTTCCTCTTCTGATCCACTTTTGGTGCTACGTCACCCACATCTTAGTTTTCCATGCACTGTCGTCCTTGGCGACATGAACAGTGGTGAGGGTACAGAACATTTTTAAGAAGTGTTTCACAATGGTCTCTGTGCTTGCCTTTCAAGCTGTTGGTACACATTCTGCAAGTATTGTTTTCTTGACCTCATCAGAATATATCACTGAAGGTTTTCAGACAGCAGCCAGAACTGATGTTTCTTCCTCAACACCCTTCAAGAGTTTGTTGAATGACACACAGAGGACCAAGTTCTGTCCCACCTGTGCAGGGCTTGAAAACTCTGCTATGGCCCCCATCTGGCCGAGAGTGGTTGTAACAGGACACTGACTGTAAGATGCATGCTGATTTCAGAGATGTTAAAATGGGAAAAAGTGTGCATCTCAGAATTGTTGGAATGCACTGTTTTATCATTTACTTCTTTTGCCACTATTATTGCCACTATTATTTAAATGTAGTTACATTTAAAGATGTTAATAACTGTTTAACTTATTGGGCTCTGCTTTAAAGCTCACCTGTGACACAAGAGAGGTTGAGAACTTTCCCATCTGTGAGTTTTCACAGTTCATGGATCAGTAGGAGCAAAAGTTATCTCTTGTGATGGAGAACTGCTGCATTCCTTGGTGGTAACAGCATGACACAGGTTTGGAATAATTTCTCTTGTACTGGGATAGAGAATCTAGACGACAAAGAAACTTCATCAAATGCTGTAAGGGCCAAAATGAGGTTACATGTGACTGTAGTCCACAATAGTAGGTAATTTTTCTGTGGCAGGGTTCAGCAGAGGGTATAGAACCAGAGATGATGGAAGGTTGGGCTGATCAAAGGTAGAGGTTTTGCAGAACAAACTTAGAAGAATAGTCTCTAGAGGCCCAGAGGCCCATACTTCTCTTCTTTTCTTGAGTGTTTTACAAGACTGTTGCAAAGCGTTAACGTTGCAAACAGAGCAGAGACATAAAACCACTCATCAGTTTTTTTCTGGGTAACATGTGTATGAATTAAAACTGAAAAAGCATACACAAATGAGGATTTTAAAGACCCAGATCATCTTGCTGGATATGTTGTCTTTGATTGCAATTTTTAGTCTCATATCAACTTATAAGTGTTCTCATTTTGTGGAACTATGTCTGAATTCTAAAATCCTGAAACAGATTGCAATGGAATTACTCAGAGCTACATTAAAACGTAAGTGATTTATCTTTTAATTAAATCAAATAACAACCTGCTTCACTTACAACCTTTACGACTCTTGCACAAATAAGTCAGAGATCATTTATTCAGTACCTCACCGCCTATGTTAGAAACAAAATGAGTATGTGTCATCACTGAAAGGAAAAATAAAAATAAAAAGCAACTTGAGAAACTTGGAGCCACATTAGCAGCCATTTCAATTACTGAAACCACAAGTGTGTGTGATATTTACTTCCTAGGTAACCGTACATGAAATGCATGAAAGCTACTTAGGGCTGCTGCTAGTGCATTTGGATTGATCTTATTTGATTCCTCAGCCCTGAATGAAAATAATCAATTTATACAGACAAAACTTTCTTCCATTTGTATTTTGATATGTTCCAATTAAAAACACATGACCTTGAGCTGAACAATGCATGCATTTCTTCCATAAAAATTACCATTAATATAATTTATTAGGGAATGA
>NW_007731274.1:11820-16869 GCF_000696425.1 Galeopterus variegatus | reverse complement strand
TGAAACCACAAGTGTGTGTGATATTTACTTCCTAGGTAACCGTACATGAAATGCATGAAAGGTACTTAGGGCTGCTGCTAGTGCATTTGGATTGATCTTATTTGATTCCTCAGCCCTAAATGAAAATAATCAATTTATACAGACAAAACTTTCTTCCATTTGTATTTTGATATGTTCCAATTAAAAACACATGACCTTGAACTGAACAATGCATGCATTTCTTCCATAAAAATTACCATTAATATAATTTATTAGGGAATGACTGAGTAAACTCGGCAAGATTTATCATGACAGTAATAAGAGGAATAAGTTCCTCCTCAGTCTTGTCCTTTTATTTATAAATACCAACTACTTATGGAAAGCAGAGTTCTCCTGGATGTTACACTGCTGTCTTCTCAACGGAATGTATAGACCTGTTTTGTAGAATGTGGGATAGCTTTTGCACCTTTAATAATGAAGGATCCAGGAAATGATAGTCAATAACCAACTAAAGATGAGAACTTCCATGTCAAGTGTTTCCTTAACAGGTTAGACAGTATCCAACCTGAAAAAGAAAATAAATAAATAAATAAATAAATAAAAGTCTCTCTTGCGGGTGAAAAACTAGAGGCACTCCCACTAAAGTGCAGTATAAGACAAGTATGTCTGGTTTTGGTTAAGATAACAGATTAGAGGTGCCCAGCATGCAATTCTCCTGCAGAAGGGATCCAGAGTGAACAATGGACACCTAGGATCAGCACAGGAAGAAATCTCCCATTAGATGAGAAGTGGGACACTTGGTCACAAGCACTTCCAAGCTGTAATCCCCTGTTGCTCCTGCCCCAGGCTGCCCTCACCGCTGCCAAGGTCACCAGCACTACTGTCTAGCCCCAGGGCCAAGGTCCATTTCTCCCCACAGGAGTTCTTCCTGCTCCTGCAGCAGACACCAGTGTACCCCGCTGCCCAGCCCACACCACTTGCAGACACTGGAAGTGCACACAGAGCATACTGGGCCCTGGCCACTGGACCCAGACACAAGAGTACTGCACTGCCAGACAGCAGCCATCAGAGCCCTGCCTCTTGCAGCTTCCACCACAGGAAACCTGAGTCACCCAGTTACACCATCTGGAGCCCTGCCCCATGTGGTTTTGATTCAACATCCTTGAGCTGCTCAGCAGCAGCCCCCTGAACCCCACCTCTTGCAGCTTCTGTCATGGATGCCTTGAGCAACTAGTAGCAGCCTCTGATGCCCTGACCTGCAGGCTTCTGCCCAGCCACATCCTCCATTGTCCCATCCCACACCACTATGCAACAGGAACCCCACACCACCAGGCCACAGCCTCCAGAGCCCCACCAATCATGGCTTCTGCTACCAGAGCTGCCCAGCCACAGCTCCCAGAATCTCACACTGTGCGGCCCCAGCCACAGCCACACATGTTAGTGCCCCCAGAACTGCAAAGTCTACCCTGAACAAATGAGTCTACCTGAAACTACTGAGACTACAGAGTCTACCTGGAACCAAAACTAAAACATTCCACCCAAAAGATAACATAAAACAAATCTGCAGGAGGGATTCTCTCTCTTCAACTGCTAGTTGAGTAACTGAAGAAGGAACTGCTCCACCAGGTGACCAGACATCAACATAGGGATATTAGAAATGTGGGAAAAAAAAAAAACAGGAAAATATGACACCCCCAAAGGAATACAATAACTCTCAATTTCCAANCAGCAGCCCCCTGAACCCCACCTCTTGCAGCTTCCACCACAGGAAACCTGAGTCACCCAGTTACACCATCTGGAGCCCTGCCCCATGTGGTTTTGATTCAACATCCTTGAGCTGCTCAGCAGCAGCCCCCTGAACCCCACCTCTTGCAGCTTCTGTCATGGTTGCCTTGAGCCACTAGTAGCAGCCTCTGGTGCCCTGATCTGCAGGCTTCTGCCCAGCCACATCCTCCATTGTCCCATCCCACACCACTATGCAACAGGAACCCCACACCACCAGGCCACAGCCTCCAGAGCCCCACCAATCGTGGCTTCTGCTACCAGAGCTGCCCAGCCACAGCTCCCAGAATCTCACACCATGCAGCCCCAGCCACAGCCACACATGTTAGTGCCCCCAGAACTGCAAAGTCTACCCTGAACAAATGAGTCTACCTGAAACTACTGAGACTACAGAGTCTACCTGGAACCAAAACTAAAACATTCCACCCAAAAGATAACATAAAACAAATCTGCAGGAGGGATTCTCTCTCTTCAACTGCTAGTTGAGTAACTGAAGAAGGAACTGCTCCACCAGGTGACCAGACATCAACATAGGGATATTAGAAATGTGGGAAAAAAAAAAAACAGGAAAATATGACACCCCCAAAGGAATACAATAACTCTCAATTTCCAAATCCCAAACTATAAGAAACCCTTGAAATATCTGAAAAAGAATTCAGAATAACAACCTTAAGGAAACTCCATGAGATAAAAGAAGAGTCACACAGATGACACAATGAAATGAGAAAAACTATCCAAGACATGAAGGAGGAAATCTACAAAGACATAAAGGCAGTAAAAAGGATATAGCAGAACTATTCTATCTGAAGGACTCATTTGGCAAAATAAAAACTACATTTGAGAGCTTAAGCAGCAGGCTATTGCAGACAGAAGAAAGGATTTCTGATTTTAAAGACTGTTTTCAAAATAACTGAAGCAGACAAAAAAAAATTTAGAAATGAAGAAAATCTTTGAAAGCAAAGCTATCAGACAACTCAAATGATAAACATCCAAATCATGGGTATTCTAGAAGGAGAGGAAAAAGAAAAAGGCATTGAAAACCTATTGAAGAAAATAATAGCAGAAAAATTCCCAAATATTGGTAGAGGAATAGACTTCGAGATCCAAGAGGCTCAAAGATCCCCCAAACAGATTCAATCCAAAAGGTCATTTCTGAGACACATCATAATCAAACTGGCAAAAGTCAAAGACAAAAAGAAAATCATAAAAATAAAAAGAGAAAAATGTCAAGTCACCTATAAGGGAGTCTCTTTCAGATTAACAGCAGACTTCTCAGCAGAAACCTTACAGACCAGAAAAGAATGGGATGATATATTTAAAGTTCTAAAAACAAAAACAAAACAAACAAAAAAACAGCCAGCCAAGGATACTGTACCTAGCAAGGCTATCCTTCAGATATGAAGGAGAAACAGTGTAATTCCCAGACAGACAAAAACTCTGGGAATTTAGTGCCACACAACCAGCCCTATAAGAAATCCTAAAGGGAGTCCTACATCTGGAATCCAAAAAACAATATTCATCACCTTGAGTGCATGAGAAAGAACAAATCCTACTGGTAGAGCACATAGGCAAAGAGAAAAAATATATATACCATACTATCTCAAAAAACCAATGAACTTCAAAGACAAACAACAACATGGAAAGAAAGGAACAAAAGATACTTAAAATGACTACACAAAAGCAATTAAATGACAGGAATTAGACAATACCTTTCAATAACAACCCTACATGTAAATAGATTGAATTCCTCATTCAAAAGACATAGAGTTGCCAGATGGATTAAAAAAACTAGACCCAACTACATGCTACCTACAAGAAACCTACCTCACCTGTAAGACACACACTGATTAATAGTGAAAGGATGGAAAAAGTTATATGATATAAATAGAAACCAAAACGAGCAGGAGGGCTATTCTTATATCAGATAAAATAGACTTTAAACCAAAAATTATAAAAAGAGACAAAGAAGGCCATTATATAATGATAAAGGCATCTATTTACCAAGAAGGCATAACAATCAAGTATATATGCTCCCATATAGGTGCACACAGATATAAAAGCAAACATTACACCTAAAGGGAGAGATAAACCCCAATACGATAGTAGTTGGGGAATCTGAACACCACTTTTTCAGCATTAGATAGATCATTTAGGCAACAAATCAACAGAGAAACACAAGATTTAAACTACACTTTAGACCAGTTGGACTTGGTGGACATAAACAGAGCATTTCACCCAGGAACTAGAGAATATGAATTTTTCTCATAAGCACATGGAATATTCTCCAGGATAGACCACATATTAGGTCACTGATGAAGTCTCAACCAATTTTAAAAAACTGAAATCATTTCAATCTTCTCAGACTGCAATGGATTAAAACTAGAAATTAATAAAAAGCAAAACTTTGGAAACCATCCAAATAAATGGAAATTAAACAGCATGCTCCTGAATGACCTATGTATCAAAGAAAAAATCAAACAGGAAATCAAAAACATTCTGGAAACTAATGACAATAATGACACATCATACCAAAACCTATTGGATACTACAAAAGCAATAATAAGAGGAAAGTTTATTTCAATAAATGCTTAAATCAAAAGAATATAAAGGTTTCAAATAATCAACCTAACATTACACCTCAAAGAACTAGAAAAACAAGAACAATCCAACCGCAAACTTAGTAGATGCAAAGAAATAACTAAATAAGAGCAGAACTGAATGAAATAGAGACCAAAAATATGATAGAAAAAATGAAAGAAGCAAAAAGTTCTTTTTTTGAGAGGGTAAACAAAATAGACAAATCATTAGCTAGAATAACTAAGAAGAGAGAAGACCCAAATGAAAAAAATCAGAAATGGAAAAGGAAACTTTACAACCAATGCCACAGAAACACAAAGAAACTTTAGAAACTCTTCTGCACAACTATATGCAAACAAATTTGAAAATCTGGAAGAGACAGATAAATTTCGGTACACATACAAACTACCAAGACTAGACCAAGAAGAAGCCAAAAACCTGAATAGACTACTAAGCAGCAATGATTTTGAAGCAATAATCAGCAGTCTCCCAATAAGGAAAAGCCCAGGACTGGATGGCTTCTCTGCTGTATTCTACAAAACTTTTACTTTTTTTTTTTTGTCATTTTTCGTGACCGGCAACGGATCGCAACCCTCAGTGTCGCGCCCATACCGGACCAGGACCGGCAACGGGATCACAACCCTCGGTGTTGCGCCTGCACCTCGCTCAGCCAGTGAGCGGCCGGTCTGTATGTGGGATCCGAACCCTCGG
>NW_007731274.1:0-10820 GCF_000696425.1 Galeopterus variegatus | reverse complement strand
TCCCGCCGAGGGTTCGGATCCCACATACAGACCGGTCCCCGCTCACTGGCTGAGCGAGGCGCTGGAGCAACACCAAGGGTTGCGATCCCGTTGCCGGTCCCGGTCCGGTACGGGGGCGACACTGAGGGTTGCGATCCGTTGCCGGACACGGAAAAAGACAAAAAGGAAAAAAAAAAAATCAAATTGCCCCTATTTGCAGATGACATGATCCTATAAATAGAAAACCTGAGAGAATCTACCAAAAAACTCTTGGAGCTGATAAACAAATTCCGTAATGTTGCAGGATACAAAATCTATGTACAAAAATCAGTAGCATTTTAATACTCCAGCAACAAACTGGCAGAAAAAGAGTTCAAGAAATCAAGCCCATTTAAAATATTCACCAAAAAAATAAAATACCTAGGAATAAATTTAACCAAGGAGGTGCAAGATATCTACAATGAGAACTACAGATCACTGATGAAGGAAATTAAAGAGGCCACAAAAAGAAGGAAAGTCATTCCTTGTTCATGGATTGGAAAAAATCAATGTAGTGAAAATGTCCATACTACCCAAAGTGATCTACAGATTCTATGTGATCTCCATCAAAATACCAATGACATTCTTCACAGAAATAGAAAAAAGCAATCCTAGCATTCATATGGAACTACAAAAGACCCTGAATAGCCAAGGCAAACCTAAGCAAAAAACATAAAGCTAGAGGCATTATACTTCCTGATTTCAAGTTATTTTACAAAGCTATACTAACCAAAACAGCATGGTACTGGCATAAAAGCAGACATATGGACTAATGTAACAGAATAGGGAACCCAGAAATCAACCCACATATTTACAGCCAACTCATCTTCAAAAATGATACCAAAAACATACAATGGGGAAAGGAAAGCCTCTTCAATAAATGATGCTGGGAATACTGGATATCCATAAATAGAAGGATGAAACTAGATCCTACCTCTCTCCATGTACCAAAATCAACTCATAATGGATTGAGGACTTAAATATAAGACCTGAAACTTTAAAATTCCTTAAGGAAAACATAGGAGAAACACTCCAGGATGTAGGACTAGGCAAAGATATTATGAATAAGACCCCAAAAGCACAGAAAACAAAAGAAAACATAAACAAATTGGATTATATCCACCTAAAATCCTTGTGCATGGCCAAGGAAAGAATCAACAGAGTGAAAAGACAACCTACAGAATGGGAGAAAATATTCTGAAATTGTGAATCTGACAAGGGATTAATACCCAAATATACAAGGAACTCAAACAACTTTACAGTAAAAAACCAAATAATCTGATTAAAAATGGGCAAAGTAGCTGAAATAGACAACACTCAAAAGAAGACATACAGATGGCTAGCAGGTATATGAAAAAATACTCAATATCACTAATCACCAGGGAAATGCAAATAAAAACCACTTTGAAATATCATTTCACCTCCATTATACTGGCTATTATCGAAAAGACAGAGAATAACAAATGCATGAGGATGCAGAGAAAGGGGAACCCTTCTGCTGCAAAGTGCTACAGGAGAGAAAGAGGGATATGTCAGAGTGATAAAAGGTTCATGACGTGAAGTTGTAGCCCAAAAACTGTATGCACCTAATAACATGGGTTCAAGATATACAAAGCAAAAAGCTGACAACTAAGGAGAAAGAGGCAAATTCAAAAGGATGGTTACAATTGGAACCAACCTAATTGTCCATTGATGGATGACTGGATAAGGAAATGTGGTATCTATACACAATGGGATACTACTCAGCAATAAAAAAGAAAATTCTGCCATTTGCAGCAATGTGATGTAGCTTGGAGAAAATTATGTTAAGTGAACTAAGCCAGGCACAGAAAGAAATACCATATGTCCTCAGTCATAAGTGGGAGCTAAAAAAATAAACAAACAACAATCACAGTAATACGTTGAACTTTCAGAAGGACAGAACTGATTACTAGAAGTGGAAAGGGTGAGGGGGAGAGGGAGGTGGGTTAATGAGATATGAATGAAAAATTGGTTAAAGGACACAAAGAACGATTATATATTGTAATGATGAATAAGTTAACTATACTGATTTGACCGTCACATATTTTAAACAACCATTGATAGTCAATTTTGTACCCCACAAATATTTATAATCAATTGTGCATCAAAAAAAGATTTTTTTAAAAAAGTATTTCTAATGCAAAACCTATTAATTTAAAATTGTTCAGGAAGTGCTAACCAAAACATGTTTTATAAAGCATATGAAATAATAATTTTGAATTTTCAGAAACAAAATCTAAATTTATTTTGACAGTCTCCCTAAATAACCCAGGATAGTAGACTGATAAATGATTGGAATTAATAACCTTTCAAGATAATATACAAAAACCAACACTTTCCTGTATTTGACAAAATTCAACATCCTTTCATGATAAAAAACACTCAACCAATTAGGTACAGAAGGAATGTCCCTCAACATAATAAAGATTGTATATGGCAAGCCTGCAGCTAACAGCACACTCAGTGATGAATAGCTGAAATCTTTTCCCCTAAGATTAGGAACAAGACATGGATGCCCACTCCCATCACTCGTATTCAACGTAGTACAGGTCCTGGAAGTCCTAGGTAGAGGAACTGGGTGAGAGAAAGAAATAAAAGGCACCCAAATTGGAAAGGAAGGTGTAAAATTGTCTCTATTTGTAGAAGGCACGATCTTGTATACAGAAAACCCTAAATACTCCACCAAATAAAAACCTGTTATAACTAATAAATGAATTCAGTGAATGTGCAGGATACAAAATCAACATACATAAATCATTTTTAATATGTTAGTGTTGAATTAAGTGGATTTCTTAAATTAAGAAATCAATCACATTTGCAATAGCAGCAAAAAGAACAGAATACTTAGGAATAAAGTTAACCAAGGAGGTAAAAGATCTTTACACTGAAAATTATAAAACATTTTGAAAGAAATTGAAAATGATACAAATGGAAAAATAACCCATGCTCATGGATTGGAAGAAATAGTATTGTTAAAATGTCCATATTTGCCTAAGTGATTTACAGATTCAATATAATATCTACAAAAAGCCAAATGGCACTCTTTACAGAAATAGAAAAAAAAAATTCCTAAAATTTGTGTGGAAGTACAAAAGACTCTGAAAAGCCAAAGCAATCTTGAGCAAAAGAATAAAGCTGTAGACATCACACTATCTGGTTTCTAAGCATATTATAAAGCTATAGTAATAAAAATAGTATTATACTGTAATAAAACAGACACATAGACTGTGGAACAGAATAGAGAGCCCAGAAATAAACCCACACATACATTGCCAACTAGTCTTCAACAAAGCTTCCAATAATACACAATGGGGAAAGGACAGTCTGTTCAATAAATGGTGTTGGGAAACCTGGATATCCACATGTGCAAAAGAATGAAATTGAACTCCTATCTTATACCACTCATCAAAAAATCAACTTAAATGGACTAGGACTTAAATGTAACACCTGAAACCATACAAATCCTATAAGAAAACATAATGAGGAAGCTCCTTAACATTGGTTTTGGCAATGATTTTGTGAGTATAACCCAAAAGCACAAGCAACAATAACAAAAAAAAAAAATACAAAAACAGCACATCAAACTAGTGTTTCTGCATAGCCAAGAAAACAACAAAATGAAAAAGAAACCTATAGAACGGGAGAAAATATTTACAAACCATATATCCGGGAGAGGACTAGTATCCAAAATATATTAGGACTCAGACAACTCAATATTAAAAACACGCACACACACATAAGCCAATTAAAAAAATGAGCCAAGGACCCGAATAGACATTTTTCCAAAGAAGACTTGTAAATGGCTGACAGGTCTATGAAAAAGTGCCGGGCTGATGGTCCCTCAGTTGGTTAGAGTATGGTGTTATAACACCAATGTCAGGAGTTCAGATTCCTGTGCCAGCCAGCCACAAAAAAACCAAAAAGAAAGTACTGACAGGTAAATGCAAATCAAAACCACAATGAGATGTTACCTCACACCTGGTAGGGTGGCTGTTATCAAAAAGTCAAGTGATAAGTGTTGGTGAGAGTGTGAAGAAAAGAGAACCCTTGTACACTATTGGTGAGATTGTAAATTGGTAGAGCCATTATGGAAAACAGTATAGATGTTCCTCAAAAAACTAAAAATAGAATTCCCATATAATCCAGCAGTCCCACTTCTGAGTATATATCAAAGGAATTTAAATTAGTATTCCAAAGAGGTATCTGCACTCCCATGTTCATTGCAGCATTATTAATAATAGCCAAGATATGGAAACGACCTGTGTCCATCAGTGCATGAATGGAAAAATAAAATATGGCATAAACACACACATACACACATTATTCAGCCCTAAAAAAGAAAGAAATCCTGCCATTTGCAGCAATGCAGCATTATTAATAATAGCCAAGATATGGAAACGACCTGTGTCCATCAGTGCATGAATGGAAAAATAAAATATGGCATGAACACACACATACACACATTATTCAGCCCTAAAAAAGAAAGAAATCCTGCCATTTGCAGCAACATGGATGAACCTGGAGAACATTATGCCAAGTGATATAAGCTAGACACAGAAAGACAAATACTGCATGATCTTTTACAAGTGAAATCTAAAAAAATTGAACTCATAGAAGCAGGGAGTAGTAAGTTGGTTGCCAGGGACTCAGGGGATGGAGGAAAAGGGGGATTTGGGTCAAAGGGTATAAACTCTTAGTTATAAGATGAATAAGTTGTGGAGATCAAATATACAATGTGGCAATTATAATTAATATTAATGTATTTTATATTTGAAATTTGCTAAGAGGGGAGATCTTAAGTATTCTCACCACACAGACACAAAGGTACGTGAGGTGATGAGTGTATTAATGATCCCAATTACAGTAATCACAACGTACACGCATATCAAAACAATCTATTGCACATCTTAAAAATAAAAATAAAGTAAAAATAAAAAAGTAACATAAAAAATATGCTTTTCTATAGACCAGTAATTACAAGATAAAAAATATACTGCAAAAAATTGTCTTTCACAAATCTCAATAAAATGTAAATAGCTAGAAGTATAATTCATCAGTAATTTGAGAGTTACTTTGAGAGCTTATTGACCAGTCATGGGTTTTGAAGCCAACAGTATGTAATAAAAATACCAGCTTTGACACTCATTGGCTATGTGATTTTTAAGTCATTTGATGTAAATGTACATCTCGGGCCTAGTTCCCTATGTGTGAAATAAAAATAATAATAATAATGCTAATGTCATATGGTCTTGGTGAAAATTAGGATAGTTAATTATTGTAAAGTGCTCAAATAGTGCCTGCAATGTGATAAATACTCTATAAATATTAGTTATATTAACAATATAAAATTTTAATGAAGAAAATAAACAATTGGGTAAAGGATCATAATACTGAAAAAAAGTCTTAGTATTCAACACAGTCAGTTCTCATCAAATGAATCTATATATTTAACCTACATCTAATCCCAATTTCAACAGTTTTTTCTTTAATGAAAATGATACACTGTAGTTATATAGGGTACGAATTTTAGAATACGACAAACTAGCTTACTTAATGTTTTCAACCTTCATTCTACTAATCCATAAGGCAAATACAATAATAATGCATACCACATATGATTAAATTTGATTACCCATGTAAATAAAGCTTTTAACACAGTGCCTGACCCATAGAAAGCAATACACACGTGACGGATGACTGTTTTTATTAATATTTGGGGGGGAAAGGATTTACTAAAGGAATAATTGCACAAGAGTAGCAAAGTGATTTTTTAAAAAATAAAGGGAGGATGTTATTAATAATCAGGAGAATTATTCTCCTAGACAAGAAAATGTTTTATCCATCTACAGCATTTGGAAATGTGGCACAGTTTCAACAATAAAAAGGTGAATGGAGCTGAAGGTAGAATATAAACACAAACAGTGAAAATGTACAGTAACATGAAGATTTGCTTTATGTCAATACTACTTTAAGTATTTTGCATATAAATTAACCCAAACACTAATAGATAGTAGATGTTGTTATCTGTGAATTATAGATGCACAGGGAGGTTAAGTGATCTGCTCAAGGTCTGTTGAGTGTCACTGTGGAATTGGATCTGGGCAGCTGGCTCTTGAGTCTACAGTCATTGTCAGGGTCTTTACTAGGAGACTTTACTAGTTAGTAGGCTGAAATTTTAAAGAATTGGAAAATATTTGAAGAGTTCAATAAATAGTGTTAGGATAACTAGCCAATTGTAAAAATATATAACCTTACTTTATAGCAAATCAGGTATCAGATAGATTAAATAGATTAAAGATCTTGGTATGTTAAAACCGAAATAAATTTAGGGGAAAGTAATTGTGGGGAGGACTCTACAAAGTGCAGTAAGGTGTAAAAGTGAGCCCAATAAATCTGTGGACTCCTCTTCCTGAAAAATGGATAGGTCAGTGGCTTCTTTGGCATGAATTAGTAAGAGTTGATAAGCTTGGGAGAAAGGGGCTTTTGAGAAAGATGTCTGTGCAACCATTCCTAAAAAGTGACAGCTGAGACAATGGAGATTAATAGAGCAGGACAAAACAGTGTAGCTTTGGTGGCAGGCAGAATTTATTTCCACTGAGTTCAGTTCATCTCAGTAACAGGAACACCTGCTGGGTGCACTGGGCAGAATTGGGAGTACAGTAGTCAAAAAAATTAGTGTTTTCTCTGTCCTCCTGGAACCAGTTTACAGATGACTGGGAGAGACAGAAAATTATATAAGAAACTATAATGCTGTGTGCTAAGTGCTATGATATATGTTCAGGATGCTATCAAATAGTAAGGGAACTTCCTCAAGATGTCACATGAGTGGAAGACTTCCCAGAGAAAGCAAGATCTAGACTAAAAACTAAAAGTTGAGTAATATTTAGCCAAGCAAGCCTGCTTCCCTTCCTAAGTCTGTTTGTGAACGTGACTGTATTTTATTCAGGTGGTGAGGAGAACCTGGACTTCAAAGGAAATGGGCAAATAAACAATTAGATAAATAGGCTTGAAATTAGGAGCAAGATCATGTCTGGCTGTGTAGGGACTGAGGTATTATCAAGCAAGCAACCACTGATGAAAAACACGTGAGAGGGTGAGATTGTCAAGGGTAGAATGTAGAGTTAGCACAGGTCCTAATGTAGCACCCTGAGGATCACCAAACAGTTATGGAACAGATGAAGAAGCCCAGAAAGGATAGTGAGAAAGAGGAAAATCATAGTGGGAGAACACTGGGAGAATGAGTCATCATAGAAACCAGTGGGAGATTATTTTGATCATACAGGAAGGGTGAAGTGCAGTCTTCACTGATGAGAAGGGGTTTGCATGGAAGCCGGACTCCCGTGCGTGGAGTGATTGGTGGCGATGAGAGGGACAGATGACTAGCGAAATAGAAATACTGTGCACAGCACTGAAGCAGGACCAGTTGCGGTTGGAGTCCACACAGCATGGGTTCTCACGAACAGCAATCTGTTGTGCTGTTTTTAAAATGGATACTCACCGTCTGCAGACATCCTCAGAGAAGTTGGGTAAGAGGCTTTTTCCTCTGGCACACTCAGGAGGAATGGAGTCTTGGGGCAGGTGGTGGAAGAATGGCTTCTACCTTAGCGACAGAGACAAAAAGACAAAGAAGAAATATTTTAAAATGTTGAGTAAACAAAATTGAGTCCCAAGAAGTGGAAAGCCAGGGCTTTCTGTGTATCACTGGCGAAATGTTTGTTGAAGATAATTTGAAAGTATGTGTCAAAGATTTTAAATTGGCCTGCAGGTAGTTCTACTGATGGAAGTTTATTTTGAGGAAGTGTTCAGGCGAGAGTATCATGGCACATACTTGAGAGGGTGTGTTTCAGGGTCTGTTACAGGTAAGTGTTAAGGGCTCTGACTCTGGAAACAGACCTGCCCGAAGTTGAATCCCAGTTTTTCATTCTTTAGCATCTTGATGACCTTGGGCAATTCCTCAGCTTCTCCGAGCCTCATTTGCATTATCTGTAAAATGGGTGCGCTGGTAATGGCTATTCAGAAAGTTCTGAGGGGAACTGAGATGATGCATATAAAACTCTGAACACATCAGCTGAAATGTAACATAGAAAGTGCTCAGTACGTTTTAACCACACGACAAAGAAAAAAAAAAAGGTGAGAGGGAGGGAACATAGAGTGAGATAAAGAAAAGAGAGAAGAAAATTGCAAAGAACAGAAGAAAAGAGAAGAAAAGGAGGACAAGAAAAACAAAAAAAGACCATTCACAGCAGACTGGTGAAATAAATATAGCATATGCATAAAATGGAATAGTATGTAACCATTAGAATCATATTATGTTATGCATATTGGCAAGAACAATTGTGGAAGTTAGGTTTTTAATTTAAAAAAACAGATTGTAAAACTAGATAAATAATATGATACCCTTTTTGTTTAAAAGTTGAATATTATTAATTTTAAAAAATAATATAGATATAGACGAAGTTGCCTACCGTATTTTTTCAGAGGTAATGTGATTATTTTCTTCTCCCTATTGTTTATTTTTCTAAATCTTTTATAGTAATGAGATATACTTAGATAATCAGTATGTACAAAAAATTTTTATTTCCCTATTCTTAAAAAGGAAACAATTACAAGTGCACAGGACACAGTAAAGATGTCTGAAAGGGCTGTTAACCCTTTCTTAACTATTGCACTTAAAGGAGGGTCCCAATTTGTTAAAAGCCTTTAATAATTATTAACATATTCAAATATCTGGATAAAGACTTGTTAATATATGATTTAATTTAGTATAGATAACTACAGAAAAAGTGATTTTAATGTCACCTCTTTTAAACAGTGTTGTGGAGATGAGCAAAATTTCTAGGGCACAGTTTTGTGTTATATGCACCTGTTTCATGTTACGTTGGGTCATAATATAATAAATACGTGGAAGGAATCATAGTTTGAAGTTTGTAATTGTATACCAAAAAATTAATTAGTATTTTGCTACTCATGGTTTTAGAATGCATCTAGGTTTGTGCCATCTGGTTAAATTACTTCTCTCATATCTCTAGTTAATAGAAAGTATCCATTAAAATGAGTTTATTTTCATATTTAACCTCAGTCTGATGTATAGGTGACAAGCATCAATTGTTCAATTTTATTCATGAAGTGGCCAACTTAATGATCAGATGATGGGCAATCATGACTGATTTCCTTGGCTGTGATGTTTTTATAAAACCAGAAGAATTAAAAAATATATATAGCTGCCTGTCTTTCACAGGATTTAACTGTTGCAATAGCTGGAAATAACAATTACTCTTGTTTGCCTAAAACATGGTCTAAATGTTTAAAGCAAGAAACAAGTTAATTTATTGTGAAATATGTTGCAAATACTGTGCCACCTTGTTATCTGTGTCCTATATCTGGCATGACATGTTCCTATCAACCTTTCAAATACTATTATCTAGGTTGTTTTTCTCTTTTTCTTATTGTTCTATTTATTGATTCAACTATTAATGAAACTTTCCCACTGTGGAAAAGAACAGCAAAAAGTAATAAAGTTGGCCTCTAGACTAAGTGATTTTATTGGACTTCGTGCAGTGAATATTTAAGAAGCAAAATCAAGGGGTCACTTCATATCATTGGCCAACCTTATGTATTTGACAACTATAATAGATCATTTATTAACACTCCATCCTTTATTTTCAGTAATAATCTTGAAATCAAACAAATAATAATAATAACCAGGAGCAAAAGATGAAGATAAAATTTTCTTTGATTTTACTTTGCAAATATATTCAGAGCTGTAAAAACAAACAAATATTACAGTACAAAAAGGAAACAATAATGGCTTAGTATCTCTTAATCACATTAGTGCATTTTTGGGACAAAATTAGGAAAAATCTTATAATTGCTATTTGGTCTCTGACAATAATAAGTAACAACAAGTTACAATTCTATAAGAAGAATAACAGTTTTAAAATAGCGATTTTCTATTCTAAAGGTGTATCAAAAAATGAAAAGATTACATATATGAACTAAAATGTGCACGCATACAAGAACACTATACCCTATAGTTTTCAATGTATTTTGCTGTTTTAAATTTGAAACACAAATAAAATGCCAAGTGGTTACGAACAGTATACGTCAAGATGTGTTTCTTTGCTGTTATACTCACTGAACTATCAATTACTTTGAATCTCAGTGCAGGCCTCTGTAGTACCATAGGGCTTGGAGACACAGACTGCACCACAAGCAAGTTCAAATGAGCCTAGACTATAACAAACATCCTTTTGACCCACATGCATGTACCTGAGTCTGCATGTTTCAGGCGTTAACTGTGTAGCAGCGTTATGTTGTATATATGTTCCATACTATTAAAACTTTACAGTAACCATAGTAATTACTTAGAACTTAAACTAGCAAAATACTCAGAAATTGAGGAGTATTTTTGCTGTGAAAGTGCTTAGAATTGCTGGCACATAGTATTAAGAAAAGCAGACTGTATTCCACTTGCTTTTTTTTTAACTTTTTAAATATTGAAACATAATAGATTATACATATGTGTGGGGTTTAGAGTTGACCATCGGTAGTTATTTATAATATATGATAATAAAATCAGGATAATTAGCATATTCGTCATTGCAAAATGTAGTCTTCTTTGTGTCCATTACCCAATTTTTCCCTAATCCCCCTTCTCTTCGCCCTTTCCCATATCTAGTAACCACAGTTCTGTTCTCTCCTTCTGGAAGTTCAACAAATTATTGTGGTGGTTGTTTTTTTTTTTTTTTTTTTTTTTAAATTTTTTATTTTGCCAATATACA
>NW_007731273.1:155910-164673 GCF_000696425.1 Galeopterus variegatus | reverse complement strand
CTTGGCAAGATTCTGAACATCTGAGGGGCCCTGACCATTTTCCTGTATTTTCCCAACAATCACACCTGGTTAATATGCTCATACTCAGAGACGGACCACACGATGGTTCCAGGAAGGAAAAGGATGGTGTCACACTGGCTTTCCCTCTATTTTTTTCCCAGGGGAGATCCACCAAGACCCAAATTCCCCCCCAAGTTCAGCACCCTCTTCTGCCTAGGTTTAAGTTTAAGCAGTGGTTCCCGAAGTGTGGTCAGGGACCCCTAGGGGTTCCTGAGGCCTTTTCAGTTGGTCTATAAGGTCAAAATTATTCTCATAGTAATACTAACACATTTCTATCTCACTCATACTCTCAGGAGTGTCAGGGGCTACAGGATATGTGATGTGACAACAGACTAACTGCAGAAGCAGATAAAGGAATCCAACTGACTTCTATTAAGCCAGACGTTAGTGAAATTTGCAAAAATATAAAACAATGCCATGCCTCTAAGACTTTTATATTTCATAAAAATATGCTCTTCGTGTGTACATGTAATGGGTTTATTTTTTTAATTAATTTAAAAATGTATCTGTTTTAATTTTAAGGGTAAATATTGACAGATATAGCCCACATTTTTTTAAAAAAATTCTCTGGAGTCTTCAGTTATTTTACTTTAATTTAAATATTTAAATTTAAATAATTTCAGTTTTGGTTTTGAGACCCAAAAGTTTGAGAACCATTAGTTTACAAGAAAGAAAGAAGCTCACATCCCATCTGTGTTTCTCAAGAAACTAAATCTGATGCTTTTTGTCCATCAGACCTTATCCATCATTCAGGGTCTGGTTCAAGCCCCACGTCCTCCACCAAAGCTTCTTGATGATCCAGGCCCTGTCCTCTGGGAATTCTACCTTCTGATCTCCCCTGACAATGAACTTTTCTATGCCACCTAGCACTTCATCATGCACTGGCCAGTGACATCCACTGCACTTTTGTACTGGGTTATGTAACTTCTGTTGTTATTTAACTTTCCCTGTGGGTGTGTCTTGCTTCCCCAAGGCAATGAGGAACTGTGAAAATGGGTCTGAATCCCAGCTCTGCCTCTTAACTAGCAGGCTGGCCCAGGGCAAGTTACAGAGCCTCAGTTTCCTCATTTTGAGAAGGCAGACTTCCTGTGAAACCCAACTACCTGCTTCTCCAACACCACCTAGCTCAGAATTTTTCTGAGAACTAATGATAATTGCACAATGCTGGCTTATAGG
This sequence comes from Galeopterus variegatus, assembly GCF_000696425.1. NCBI lineage: Eukaryota > Metazoa > Chordata > Mammalia > Dermoptera > Cynocephalidae > Galeopterus > Galeopterus variegatus. The sequence goes on along the minus strand of NW_007731273.1, from coordinate 163,437 downwards.
AGGCAGACCGATCTTCTTTCCAAATGCACAGCCGTGACAGGCAGGAATGACCCTAACCATCAACTGCATAAATTTAGGTGAATGAATGAATGATGTATGAATCAATACATCAAGTTTGGGTCTCTCCAGAGAACAGTACTGCCCTCCTAGGGGGACATTTGGAAATGAGTGTCAGTAAGAGGGCTACTGGCTTTCAGAGAACAAGCATTGTTGGCATCGAATGGACAGGGACATAGCTAAGACTCCGTCTACCCAATGCCACAGATTTCTGTCTCACACACGAACTTTATGATCTCAGGATCCTGATGCCTCATATTGTGCCTCTCGCCCACTCATAGAAGAGGGGTCCCAGTTGCTCCCCAAGCCATCCCTGTGGGCTACTGGGGAATCCTCAACTCACTAGGAGGAATGCCAGGTCCTCCAGTCTCCCAGGGAGTCCTCTTACCGACCAACAGGTTACAGGGACATAGCTAAGACTCCGTCTACCCAATGCCACAGATTTCTATCTCACACACGAACTTTATGATCTCAGGATCCTGATGCCTCATATTGTGCCTCTCGCCCACTCATAGAAGAGGGGCCCCAGTTGCTCCCCAAGCCATCCCTGTGGATTTGAGCCAATCCTCAAATCACTAGGAGGAATGCCAGGTCCTCCAGTCTCCCAGGGAGTCCTCTTACCGACCAACAGGTTGGAATAATAGCGCCTGATCTTCACTTCATCTCACTCCCCAGAGGGTGGGAAAGTGGCCTCTCCCAGCCTTGGGCTTATTTCCCTCACCTGGAGCACCTGGCTACATTTCTCTCCCTCCAGCCCCTCTCCCTCACTCCCTCTCTCTGGCAAGCAGCCCAGCTCCACCAGAGAAGACAGGAAGCAGCCAAGGAATGCTGTTTCTGTGTGAATTTGGATTCCACTGCATCAGACTGGGAAGGGATTCCAGCAAACAAGCCCTATGTGAACTCACTATAGCCAATCTGGGTATTTTAATTGTTGGGGGGGGGGAGCGGGGTGTGTTACAATTTTGTTTGATCTAGATTGCAAAGGCAGGAGAGAAAATTTCTTTCAAGCCATATACACATGCCATGCATATTTAATAGCTACATAGTAAGTATTACGCATATATGTTTCAGATGTACCACACTTTGAAATATTTGTTAACCAAAACCCTGGTCCCGTCTTTCAAATGTGACCCTCCCCCCACAATCCATCCATTCACTTAGTACATATTTCCCAAGTGCCCACTGCCCACCGCTGCTTTCCCTAGAGAGGGACTGAGCCCAAAACAGTCCTTCCCATGGTCCACAGGACACCCTGGGGATAGAGGATGTCAGCACTTGTGCCTCCACTAATATTCCCATTAAGAAAAAAATGTTGAAATAAGAAACATGGTTTGTCCTCTGAGAATAAAACTGTAAGAGTAACACAATAATGAACCAGTGCAGAGATAAGCAAAATCAATCACTTGGACTAGATTTCAATCAGATAAAACACATTAACATAAACTTTAAAAAGCTGGAGGCTGGGGTGGGGCTGGGAAGGATGGGGGACCAGCCAAGACAGCCAAGAAGAGGGAAGTCCCCAAGCACACTATGACAATGCCCATCGCAGCACTGCGTGCAGGTGAGGGTATCCTATGGTGAGGATAGATGCTTCATACCTTCTCAACCTGTTGTTAATAAACTGTTTTTCCAAACTTTAGATTGTGTAGTCTCAAGAGACGCTCCACAAGTTTTAATAAATTTGGCCAACACTGAATATCCACTGTCTAGGAAACTTACAACACACATTAGCATATTAAATCCTCTGATAAGTTCTGAAATAAAAAACCCTGTTTAACTTTTAACTCAATGTTTCCCAAACTCATTTAACCATAGAATCCTTTCTTTATGGAATAACCATTAATAGCCCCCAGAACTAGTGTTTCTTAAAACTCCAGATTAAACCATGGAATCACCAAACTCATTTTCCTGATTCTGATTCCAACATTAGAGTTGGACTTTCTGCAGGGCCTGCTTCCAGAGCTCTAATATGTTAGCAAACTAATCCTAGAATCTCAATTGGCATAACACGCAATTCTCCTTGTAACTTGAACTGGCATACCAACTCTTGGTTACTGTCAGCCCTCTCCTGGAGCCTCTGTCTCATGTGCTAACCTAGTGGTTCTGAACCGGGGGCAATATTGTCCTGTGGGGGACATTTGATAATGTCTGGGGACATTTTTGGTAGTCATGACTGGGAGGAAAATATTGCTGGAATCTAGCGGGCAGAGGCTAGAGATGCTGCTAAACATCCTACAATGCATATGACAGACCCCCACAACAAAGAGTTATCTGGCCCAAATGTCAGTAGTGCTGAGGTGGGGAAACCTACAAGTCCATGGTCTTGGTCTGTAAAACTGAGAATCTTGGTGAATTCACCAAAACAAGGAATGCCATCCTAAAAGGATTGTTGGCAACCACCATTAGCTTCTCCAGGGGACCAATCTCTGCTCACATGCAAAAGGAGGCTTCCCTTTATTTTCCACAAGAGGTACAATCTGGGACGGGGACCCAAATGTCTGTCACTCAGAGTGATCCTGTGATACTGGGTCATCCTCCACCCAGTTCTCTACCCATAATTACCAGCTACATGAGGCTATTTACTCATGCACTGCTCATGCAGTTTCTCATTTGCTCAAAAATTAATGATCAGCTTGTGGAATTAGCCAGGCCACTGGGTACTAGGCCCCTCAGCTGCCTCCTTACCCTCAGGAGCCCCCATCACAGGGGCAGAAGAAAAAGAATGTAGACATCCCTCACAGACTACTTCAGCAGACTGAATATCATCATCACCATTACAAACCCAAGCTATCAGGAAGGAAGCCTTGGGATCCCTTTTCTGCAGTCAAGAGAGATTAAAGAACCAGGACAGAAGAAACACATTATATTCCATGGGACCTGCAGATATGCACAAAGCTTGCATTATGCTTTTGGAGGATCCCAATATAGGTTTCCTCATGCAGGCAAAACTCTCCAAAATTTGTATGTATATGTGTTGATGCACATATGCCCATGTGTAGATAGATAGAAAAAGATGGACAATGAACAGGGACATAGATGACTGATTGACTGACTGAGAGAGAGATTACAAAGCAGTTGGTATCTAAGTGCTGCTCCTTAACTCCCAGGTCCAGCTCTCCTTCCCATTCAATGTGGCAGACACACAAACTACCTAGAAGCGAGAGATGCTACACTGTGGGTGGCGAATGAGAGAACTAAACTCCTCCTCCTTCCCAGAACTTACATCATGCTCATCCAGGCCCACCCTATTCTGGGAGGCAACACAGTGGGATCCCCATCCTTTCACTCAAGGACGTTGGACAGGTTCAGAACAGCAGGGCTATCACCATGGCACCAACCTTGACCTTTGAAAGCTGGGAGAAATAACCCTTCCTAAGTATTCTAGTTCTACATGGGCCCCTATTCAACTAAAGGTGAGTAGGAGACAAGTACGGAAAGATAAGGGAGGGAAAGGAAGGGCTTGCAGGTTTCAAAAGGCACTTTAGAAGTTAAAAGCTGAAGCAGGATTTTAACAGGGAACACTCAGCTGAGAATGTGGGGCCCAGCACTGGAAGCACAGACCTTTGGGCTTCTATCCAGGAGGGAGGGTTCAGGGGTGCTTTGAGATGAGAGACACTATGGGGAGGTGCAGAAAGGGGAGGAAGAGCAATAAAGACAGGCTTTGTGGACATCAGTTTGCCTTCAGCTAACATTGCCCAGCCTGTCCCAAACCATCGGACCCCACCTGCCCCAGAAATAGGAAAGAGAAGACATAACTGAGTCACCAAAGAAAGGCAGTTTATGTGGTAAGAAGAGGTGGCAAGAAGCAAGGAAAATTGAACTAGCAGCCAAGAGACAGAAGTGGGGGGAAACAAGATGGCATGGGCCACATGGAGAAAAAAAAGCAGATCTCCCTCAAAGCCCATGTTCACCAGGAAGCAGTGAGAGCACTGGGCTCAGTGCAGGAAACCAGGCAGTGTGAGCGGGTGTGGCGGTGCACGCACAGGCTCTGGAGTCCCGGAGACCCAGACTCAAACCCCACGTCCCCTGCTGAGGGGCTCAGCGGCCTTGGGCAGGATGGTGTACATGCCAAGACTCAGTTTCCTCCTCTGCAAGATGGAGGCAAGAAGGCCTGAGGAGGTGCAGAGCAGGAGGCTCTCAGAATCCATCCATAAATAGTCCTCCTTTTCCCCACTCACCTCACCGTGCATATTTTATTTCTGAAAAGGATTCAACTCCTTAGAATATACTAGCCTGTTTCTATGGAGACAGTAGCCTGACACTTGTAGAAAATTCCAAAAGAAGCCAAATCTTTGAGAGAGATGAGCAGGAGTCCCTTGCTTCCCAGAAGCCCCGTGACAATGAAGGACAATGGATAGATAAGAGCAAGAGGAGAGGGATTTCCTCCAAGAGGAGGAAGCAAAATTGGTCAGAGAAAAAAACCAACCATATCTCTAAGGACTCTGAATTCCCTGAAACTCCAAAAGTCAGTGACATAATCCAAGATTCACCAGCATCTACCAGGGGTGTCGAGGGGTCAGAAGGGAAAGAGACAAGAAGCTTCCTCCCACCAGGAGCTTAAGTCTAGCAGAGGTGACAAGGCCAATACACACGGAGGCAGAAGATGCCAAAGTGCAAACCAAGGGTGTCTGATGATGGGCTCCCCTCTACTCCCCCAGGTGCCATCGCAATGCCACGCACACAGCTGCACACAGTCAGCACTCAAGAAATGCTTGCTATGTGAGTGAATGAGTTATTCATTCAACTCACATCTCTGAGTCGCTTGCCTGTGGAAAATCTCCATGAAGGCCAGTCTCATGTTCTGCCAGGCAACAATTCCAGCCTATTTCTGGGAGGACAACGAAGCCTAGAGAGGTACCCGCAGATGCTGGGAATCCTGAGGCCAAAAGGTGAGACTCCCATGGTTGTCCGCTTGCCCAAACACCCAAACCGCGAGACTGCCACCAGCTTGCTCACATACATGAGAGTCATTAACACTTCAGGCCAGTGGCCAAGGTCTCGGGTCTACGTTGGTTCTGAGGGACACAGAAATTAGACTCCAAGAATGCCGGAGATCCTAGGCATGGCAGGCTCAAGGCCCACTATCCCCAGAGTCAGGGAGGACATCCACTACTAACCTTGATGCCCCTATTCTCCTCCCCTCACAACCAATCTGTATTTCCTGTGCATAAAGGACAGATCCTCTTTAACAGGATTAATAGCCATCTCGGGTCTACGTTGGTTCTGAGGGACACAGAAATTAGACTCCAAGAATGCCGGAGATCCCAGGCATGGCAGGCTCAAGGCTCACTATCCCCAGAGTCAGGGAGGACATCCACTACTAACCTTGATGCCCCTATTCTCCTCTCCACACAACCAATCTGTATTTCCTGTGCATAAAGGACAGATCCTCTTTAACAGGATTAATAGCCATGGGCCAAGAAAACCTTTTACTAGGCCACAGCAAAACAAGGAAGAAAGGAAGGGAGGGAAGAAGACAGAAAGACATTGTTGTAAGTTTTCATAAAGCTGAATGTATTTAAAGAGCCATTTCTTTCCCCACCCCCACCCAGCAACTGGCCAGTATGAGGATTCAAACCCTTGACCTTGGTGTTATTAGCACCACGCTCTACTGAATGAGTTAACCGGCCAGCCCCTAAAGATCCTTCCTTTATTCCAAGATGTCTGTCCTACTTTTTCTTCTTTTCGAACTTGAGCACATGAAGTTCTTTCCCACCTCAGGGCCTTTGCACATGCTGTTCCCTCTGCCTGTACCACTTATTTCCCTTTCCATATCCAGCTCCTCCTCTCCCTCTGTGTCTCAGTTTAATGGTCCCTTCCACAGATAGTCCTTCTCTGACCATGCCAGCACAAGGCAGGCCTCCTTTCCTCACCTTGATCTTAGACCCTTGTTTTTCTTCAGAGCCCTTTTTACATGAGTGCCTGTTTGTTGACTTCTTTTGTGCCCATCTTCCACCGAACTCTAAGTCCCATTACAACAGGGGCCATACCTGTCTTGTCTGCCACTAAATAGCCACTACTTAGCACGGTGTTTGTTTGGGCATACTGGCTCTCAACAAGTGATTATTCGATTATTGAATTAAAATACTCTGTTCGTTCACAAAGTAATAATAGTAAATTTATTTTTCAAATTCTTACTTAGTAAAATTCAAAGAACATAACTCTAATTCAGTCCCTTCCCCTTTTCCAGGGCAGGGGATGGAGGGAAGGAGGCATTTTACTATTTTAAGAAATGAAAAAGATTCCAAACCTATTCTTTATTGAATAAAAGTCCTTTTGTATAATAAAGATTGTAGTGGGGTCCCTCTGTTAAAACCACAAACCTACTTCTGAAACAGGTGCTTATAAATGAAATGTCTGCAAATCCACATCTATTTCCAGAGAAACTCACTTTTTCAAAAGCGTTTTATCTTCATTTCTCATTCACCAGCCATGGACACTAATACCATAGCTGTAGGCTTTCCTACCTTCCCCTTTCCTGGCCTGCCAAGCTCCTTAGTACGTAGGTTTTAATTTTTCGGCCTATAATCATTCATGGGTTGCTATTTAAAGAAATGCCAATGGATCCTTTCTTCAAATGCAGAGCCATTTTTTACTGCATTAATAACTCTCCACTGTTTTGTTGATTTGGATGTTCATATACTTTTTCTTACAGCAGGATTCACCCGTGTGCATCGGATGGCTGTCTGTGGGCTCAGCCTCCTGATCAGTAACACAGGAGGAGGTTGCATATCCCTGCAGCTACACAGAACATGATGAGTCTTTACAGCTATCCATTACCACCAGGCATTGCACAACTATGTAGGGCACAGAAAATGCACATTATTAGCCACCCTCAGGCTTATGCTTTCCTGTGGCTGTTCCCATCTGGCAAGGTGATCAGCTGTGGAGTCCAAGGGCAAGATGTGCAGAAACAATGATGCTCTCTGTATATCTAGAGCTTAATTCCAAATGTATTCTTAAATAAGTGTCCACTTCACCTTTACAAGAACCTGGAGGTGAAGGTGACTACAGATCCTTTACGGGTGGGGAAACTGAGGTCCAGGGAGATGAGCTAGCTTAGGGAAAACAGCACTGGCAAAGTCATCGCCAGACCAGGGCCAGGATGAAAACCCAAATGTGTAAAAGCTATAAAATCATGATGTGCATTACAGATGCAAGGTGACAGTGTTGCCATGATCATTATTATTCCTCCATTCAAAATCTCATTTATGGGCCGGCCCGGTGGTGCACTGCTACAGTGCGCCGCTTGGGAAGCGCGGCGGCGCTCCCGCCGAGGGTTCGGATCCCACATACAGACCGGCCGCTCACTGGCTGAGCGAGGTGCGGGAGCAACACCGAGGGTTGTGATCCCGTTGCCGGTCCCGGTCCAGTACGGGCGCGACACTGAGGGTTGTGATCCGTTGCCGGTCACGAAAAAAGACAAAAAGACAAAAAAAAAAAAAAAAAAAAAAAAAAAAAAAAAAAAAA
>NW_007731273.1:140207-154937 GCF_000696425.1 Galeopterus variegatus | reverse complement strand
GCTATAAAATCGTGATGTGCATTACAGATGCAAGGTGACAGTGTTGCCATGATCATTATTATTCCTCCATTCAAAATCTCATTTATGGGCCGGCCCGGTGGCGCACTGCTACAGTGCGCCGCTTGGGAAGCGCGGCGGCGCTCCCGCCGAGGGTTCGGATCCCACATACAGACCGGCCGCTCACTGGCTGAGCGAGGTGCGGGAGCAACACCGAGGGTTGCGATCCTGTTGCCGGTCCCGGTCCGATGCGGGCGCGACACTGAGGGTTGCGATCCGTTGCCGGTCACGAAAAAAGACAAAAAAAAAAAAAAAAAAAAATCTCATTTACCATTTGCCAGATATGCTTGCAGGCTCAAGGAGGAGAAGTATGGGGTGAACACAAAGATGAGTGATGCACAGCTCCTACCCATCAAGGAAAGGGAAGTATGCTAGAGGAACTGAATGTCTCCTAAGCAAACGAGGACCACACAATGCAATACTAGAGCCAAGAGGATGGGAGGCAAGAGGAGGACAGCCTGACTCTACAGGAGCGAGGAGGGGCTGGCATTTGAGCTGGATGGAGAAGCCAAAGGCCTTTCCAGGCAGAGAAAGCAGCATGTCCAGGCCCCGGAGGTGAGACAGATCATGAGGAAACTGCAAATGTTGGAGGGCAGCCAGGGCCAATTGGCCAACAGCCTCATAGCTGCCAAGGAGGGGAGACTTTCCTGGAGGCCACCAACAGAATGGGCCTCTATCGGGGGTATTAAAGAGGGGAAACAGCATAATCGGATCTGGGTGTCAGAAGGACAGAGTGGGAAGGGGTTAAGAGGAGCAGCTGGGAGCACAGAGACCAGTGAGGAGAAGATGTAATTGCTGAGGCAAGTGACAGTGGGGGCTAAACTGGGGATCTGCCCCTATCACTTAACCTTTCATCTGCACAGTGAAATAATAGTATTTGTCCTGCCTCCTCTATAGGGCTATGATAAAGCTTTTAATAATAATGCAAAGATAACAAAAAATAATAGCCTACATGTATTGAGCACTATGCCCTTTATTTAATGTTTGCTAGGCACCAGGCATTGTTCTAAGTACTTAACCCTTGCAACAATCCTGTGAAATATGGACTTTCATTATCCCCATTTTACAGATGAGGAAATTGAGACAGAGACGTAAAGTAACTTACGCCAGTTCACACAGGCAGTAAGTAGTGGAGCTGTGATTTGCAGCCAGGCAATCTGGCCTGAGTCCCTGCTCTTGGTCACCACGTCGACAGCCTCTTGCTGGTTACATGCCCAGCACTGTAGTATAATAGACAACAACTGTTTTCTATTCCTTTGGTCGTCACAATAATTCTGTGAGGTAGGCACTCTTTTTTGTCCCTGTTTTGTAGAAAAGGAAACTGAGGCACAGAGAGGATAGGTGCCCCGCCCAAGTTGCACACTTAGTGAGTGGCCGAGTTGCAGATTGGTCCGGGTGACTGCAAAGTTTGTGCCCTTCACTGCTCTCCCCACACCCTTTGTTCTAAAAGTATAAAAACCATGGGGAGGGGACAGCAAGGGACCAGCAATCTGGAAAAAATGCTGAACACTTAGAATCATGGGCAATCAGATGGAATACGTCTTTGCCTGGCCAGACTTCCCACCCGACATTAAGCAGAGAAGAGAGAAGGCAAGGTCCTCCTCCATCCCAGTGCCCTAGTTCAGCCTCCAAACAAGTCGGGCTGTGTCATTTGGGCAGTAAAACAGCCCGCTCCCCTGGGGGTAAGGGTCTGCAGGCCCCAGAACTGGAAACAGGGGGTGACAAACAATGGTATCTCAGTCAGGCCCAGGCTTCGCTGATCCGTCCTGGCAAAAACAAGATGTCAGTAACAGCTGTAAATCCCTGTGACAGCAACTCTCCAGGCCCCAGGCACACTCTGGGCCATACTGGAGCCGCAATGTCCAGAGCCTTCTCCTGCCACTTCTTGGGACGGGGAGTTCTGGCCTAGGGCCTGGCAATGGAATTGATCTATGGACAGTCTTCACAAGGAGGAAAACATGCAGGCAATTTCACAGAAGAAAACAGAACTAAAAAAATAACATTCATTAGGGTGCAGCTGAGATCAGGCCTCTGAAACAAGAGGGCAAAACCCTCAACAGGACATGTTAGAGGCTCGGGAGGATGCATGGACTTTGAAGGAGCACTTAGAAGAGTGGTCAAGGGCAAGGACTTTGAAGTCCTTGGTTCAAATCCCAGTGTGGCCTCTCACTAGCTGAAAGATTTGAGGCATGCTCCTTAATCTCTCTGGGCCTCAGTTTTCTCACCTTCCATATGAGGATAATGACAGTACCTACATCATCAGATGGCTATAGGATTAAATGAGTTATATATAGGAAGCTCTGAGAACCATGCCCAGCACCTACGCAGTGTTATACATGTTTATTAAATGAGATAAATGGGCTCAGGGGAAACATGAGACATCTCTCCCCAGGGGAGGATATCATAATATCCAGGTCAGTGGAGACAGGGACTGGTGATGAGATGCTTTCTACTTCTTTTAAAAGAGTTTAGGGCCGGCCCGGTGGCGCACTGCGCTAGTGTGCCACTTGGGAAGCGCGGTTGCGCTCCCACCAAGGGTTCGGATCCCACATACAGACCGGCTCCCGCTCACTGGCTGAGCGAGGCGCAGGGGCAACGCCAAGGGTTGCGATCCCGTTGCCGGTCCCGGTCCGGTACGGGGGCGACACTGAGGGTTGCGAAACGCCAAGGGTTGCGATCCCGTTGCCGGTCCCGGTCCGGTACGGGGGCGACACTGAGGGTTGCGAAACGCCAAGGGTTGCGATCCCGTTGCCGGTCCCGGTCCGGTACGGGGGCGACACTGAGGGTTGCGAAACGCCAAGGGTTGCGATCCCGTTGCCGGTCCCGGTCCGGTACGGGGGCGACACTGAGGGTTGCGATCCGTTGCCGGACACGGAAAAAGACAAAAAAAAAAAAAAGAGTTTAAAACAGTTTAGATTTAGAAGTCACTGATTTAGGGTCACAGAGAAAGCTGAAGTTCTATCAACAACATGCCACAGCAACTGTACTAAGCCAGAGCCAAAGCCTTGGAATCTGGGATGGGGTGGGATAGCCCAAGAACTCTAGAAACTCATACGGTGTAGTCTGTACTAGTTTGTACTAAAGCTTTCAAAACGCACACTCATAAATATCCAGAATCATCTAGTCCACACCCTGCCTCTACACAGGAAAGGAATCATGCTGAGGGCCAGAGAAGGGCCTTGTCCAAGGTCACATAGCTGGCTGGTGTGGGGCACTGGAACAAGAGCCAAGATCTGCCAGAACTGGGGCATCTTATACCACATCAGCCTCTGGCCTTGAACCAGGAAGGCTGAGTGCCCAGCGTGTAGATCTCAGCCTGGCTGGAGCAGCTGCCACCCTGGCTTGTCAAGCCTGCCAGGTATACTGGCCCCAGCCCAGGATGCTCCTGACCAGCACCTGCCACCAAGCTCTGGCAGTCCCTAGAGGCCTCAGGCCCAATTTCCTCTTTCAGAAGTGGGGATTGGGGGTCCTCACTTCCTATGCTTTCACACCCAGAAGTGGCTCTAAGCTGGGGCACTAATTCCAGAAGAAGCCACCCAAAAAGTTCCACAAATCCCACTTGTCTCGTCCAGACTGATTCCATGTTTCTGACTCAAACCAGCCTCTCTGACCCTAAAACAGTGTATTAGGGTAACAGGTAAATCCCCAAATATCAGCAGCTCAATGCAATTGAAGTCCAAACTGTATGTTCCTATCCACTCTTCTCCATGCAGGGACATGGAGACCCAGGCTCCTTCCCCCTGTGACTCTGCCACCTTCAACCCATGACCCCCAAGACCACCATGACTACTTCAAGCCAATAGAGGAGGAAGGGCCCTGGACATTGGCCCAGGAGCTTTTTGTGGGCTGGCATAGAAGAGGCACTTAATCCTTTTACCACATTCCACTGGCAAGAATTTAGCCACATGGCGGTACCTGGTCACACCTGGTCACAAGGGAATAAGAGGTGTAGTGGAACTCCCAGGCCCTCTTCCTGGCTTGGCTGTTGGGAACCAAGGAGAAGGGGACAGCCAGAGCCATCTCCCCCTCCATGCCGGCTCACATCAGAGGCAGACTCTCAGTTCATGTGTGTGGGAAGGAAGCAAGAGCTGTTTCCATTTTATTTCATGTTTGTCACGAACCATGTCCCACAGACAGGAGAAGCCACACAAGAAAGGTTTTCCCTCCCCCACTGCAACTCCTCAGTAGCAGGGGCTTTGGGGAAATGTTTGGAGGGAACACCCTTGACTTCTGGGAACAGATAAAGCCTCCCCCAAAAGGGGCCAGCATGGGACAAGGTGGGGAGGGGGGCAAGAAGCAAGAACAGCTGAATTTGCTTTGTGACCTTGGGCAAGTGACAAGTTCTCTGTGCCTCCATTTTTCCCCCGTCTGTCAAATGGAGATAATAAAGGCTGTTCTGAAGTTAGAATGAGATAATCAATGTTTAAATGGCTCTGAAAAGTATAAAGCTTTATATGGGAATATAAGGTGTTATTATCCACTCACCCTTCCTGCCTCTCCAGTGAATTCAGATGTTTGGTGACAATTACAATCTTGGCTAGCACTCATTGTTGATGCGGAGAAGAAAGGCAGCAGCCTCCACATTCAGGAGCTGGGGACCGAGACTGCTCTGTGCAGATCTGTAGGTTCTGAGACGCACGCTCTAACCAAGGGCTATGCGCCTGGCAATAATGAACTGTGGCCCACAGGGGACTTCCAGGCATTCATCAAAAGCTAGCTCTCACAGAGGCAGATGTGGCATCTGTTGGGCCATGAGGAACACAACAGTCATAAAATCACAGGATTCTAGAGTTGGCAAAGGCTCCAGTCCTTGGGGAAATGAGCTAGTTCCCAAGTGAAAGTGAAAAACCGACTCAATTTCCCACTGACCTGTGAAAGGCAAAGCAGGTTTACATCCATCATCACTTATTCTGGATCCTGAACAAATCCCTTAACCATGCTCTGCCCCAGTTTCCTCCTTACAGGAATAAGGAATGAGAAAGCACTTTGGTAACTGAACGACACAGTTCCAGTGAAAGTTATTTCTCAATGTTGATGATCAAATCTCTTACCTGTGAGTCACCTGCAGTGTTCTCAGATTCTCTCACACACAGAAGACAGAGGTTCCCATTTTCTTTCTGTTGGCATTTAATTTGTCATGGTGGGGCCAACCTGCCATTGCAGCCACTACAAAATTCTACCTCGGGATGAACAGGAAAGAAGATATGGCTGGGATGAGATTCCAGAGATTGTGACATGTAAAACTATTAATTAACCCAAAGCAGAAACAAGAGCAAAGATCATCCTGGATCCCAGTCTGACTCCTGCCAGGGTGAGTCCAGGCTTCCCCAACACCTCTCGGTCCAGACTGATTAGCAGCCTCTGCTTCTTCAAGTTCCCCTGATGTAGCAGAACCACAGAATGAGGCCTGAAACAAGGACAGGGAGGATTCAGGGAAAAGGGCGGAAAGATAAGAATGAAGAAAAACAGGGCACTTTCTGAGCATCATTTTCTCGTAACCATTATTGTGCATTTATTTCCTATTAGAAGGGGGAAGAAAAATTTTCCATTGAAAGTCCAGGGCAGGGCCGGCCCGGTGGCGCACTGGACAGTGCGCCGCTTGGGAAGCGTGGCGGCGCTCCCGCCCGAGGGTTCGGATCCCACATACAGACCGGTTCCCGCTCACTGGCTGGGCGAGGCGCGGGGGCAGCGCTGAGGGTTGCGGTCCCGTTGCCGGTCCCCGGTCCGGTACGGGGGCAACACTGAGGGTTGCGATCCGTTGCCGGACACGGAAAAAAAACAAAAAGACAAAAAAAAAAAAAGAGGAACCTAAGATGAAAAGAAATTTAAGAAACCACATACACACAATGAGTGGACCTTATTTAGATACTGTTTTGAACAAGTCAACTGTAACATTTATGAGACAATTGGGGAAATTAAAATCATATTTGATTATCAAAGAATTATTGTTAAATTTTTAAGTGTTATGTTGGTTATGTTAAGTCCTAATCCTTTAAAGTTACACACTGAAGTATACAATATATATTCTCTGCACCTTGACTTTTTTAAAACCCAACAATATATCTTCTGTATATATCTCTATGTCCTGTGTACTAAAGATCTTCCTGATTCTTTTTAAAAGAGTTGAACCAGGGCAATCCTGTGTAATATTGCACTTCGTAGCCTCTCTGTCTTGCCAACGTGACAGCAGCTGTTACGCACTGTTCTGGCCAGCCCTGTGGCGTTTCTAGCTCAACATCAACTCAGAATCCTTTCCCCAAGAGCTTCCATTCCTTCCCACCCCACCCCTCAAGATTTCACCTGTGTCGGCTCAGATGCAATTCCTGGCAGAAATGGTTTCTAGACCTCAAACAATGAAAAAATTCAAGGGCTAACTGCAGAGGATCAGAGATCCCTTTCTCTGCTACACTGACCTGTGGAACAGAGTGAACAGAGGATAGAAATTCAAACACAGAATTCCATAGCATACATCTAACTTGAAGCTTCTGACAGTTGGTTATAAAAGCCCCGCTCAGCACCCAGGCTCAGAATCATCTTCAAAAAGCCCTCAGGTCCCACCAGTCACTGAGCTGGACAAACTCATTATCCTCAGCTCTGAGGCAAGACAGAAGGCTTAATCAGGTCAGAAGCATTTGATCTGAAAATAAGCACCTTCTTGACACTCGTGGATTACAGGAATTCACGCCTGGTAAAGCTACCTATACCACCATCATGTCAAAGGATACTCAGGGATATTCAACTAAGAGGAATAATTACATAGTGAAATGCTATCAAACCCACAAAATGAAAGCAAGCCCACCATCACTCCAGAAGCCAAAGCCCTCAGGTTATCTCACAGTGGAAAAAAACAGGAATCATAAGATGTTTCATGCCTCCCTCCTTCTACTGAGCCTGTAACCTATGCACAGGGAGGGCTGGGATGGTTGGGCTGACATCCAGCCTTCTCTGACAGGGACATATATCCCAGTTTGCAGTCACTTCTATGTTTTCTGACAAGCCATGGTTTTCAGCTAAAATTTTCCACTCCTGGACTCAGCCCAAAGGTGAGTTTATTTTGGAAAGTCTGAGCCAAATTTTTCTGCAACCAGTTTTAAGCAGGTGAAATAGAGGTTGCTGCTTCTGCCTACATAAAATGATGTCCTAAGAGTGTGATAATAGTTCAGGCCCCTAGCGCAAGTAACACGGAACCAATCTCCACACTTCCAGGGGCAAGGATGCATTAAACATGGTGTCAAAAGACATGCCTATAAAAATGATACTGACTAGCTAGCTGCCAAAAAAGAGAGAGAGAGAGAGAGAGAGAGAGAGAGACTGACTGAATGGAAACTGAAATTTAATTTTTTTTTTTTTGTCTTTTGTCTTTTATTCCGTGTCCGGCAACGGATCGCAACCCTCAGTGTTGCGCCCGCACCGGACCGGGACCGGCAACGGGATCACAATCCTCGGTGTTGCTCCCGCCCCTCGCTCAACCAGTGAGCGGGAACCAGTCTGTATGTGGGATCCGAACCCTCGGGGTAGATGAAAGACCCAGATAGTAACAGGCAGAGTTAGTATCAGGAATCGAGCGAGTCTGAGGACAAAGGCCATACCACGACAACATAATGCCAGGCTAAGAAAACCTCAAATACCCCCAAGTCACATTTTATACAGGAAAGTTATTTTAGGATTTGAGTTCTGAACTAGTCTTTAACCAGAGTAGCTAACAAAAAGCAAAACTAATGTCTTTCCGTCCTCTCCTGTCCCCCTCCAAATGCCCAGTCTCTGATGAGGAAGGGATATAGAAGGTACAGAATATTCAGGGGATGAGAGAAAAAATGAAAAATA
The DNA here is from genome assembly GCF_000696425.1 of Galeopterus variegatus. Classification (NCBI taxonomy): domain Eukaryota; kingdom Metazoa; phylum Chordata; class Mammalia; order Dermoptera; family Cynocephalidae; genus Galeopterus; species Galeopterus variegatus. Next base: position 147,056 of record NW_007731273.1, on the reverse strand, counting down.
AATAATTTACAAACCAGAAAAGCCAGTAGTTTCCTTAAGATGTACTACACTGAGGAGGCACAAATAAATTTTTTTCTATATTTAATCCTAAAAACAATGCAAGAGTAAACGGAGGTAAAATGCAAATAATCCCACATACTGTACACTGCTTCCTGGCAGACCTCCTTGACCTCTTTCTATGCAGTTACATATCACCCATATGTCTCCGGGCCTTGCACTAAGTAAACGCTCAGTGAATATTTGATGGATGGATGAATAAAATAATAATGTTGTCAGAAATAATGCCTCCTAATCCAGGTGGAATCTACGTCTACATTACTCTACCCATTTGATATTTGGAGACATATTTGTCATTCTAATACCAGTAATATAAACAAGCTATTTTAGTTTTGGCTTCTGTGAGCATATGGATGAAAGAATATGAATTTTTGTTGTCGTGAGTGAACAGGCTGCATAGTTGAAAATAGTTTTTCAAAGAATGTGACAGAAGCCCAATTATTGTCTTTGAAAAAACAAAACAAAATAAATGTTCTAGGAAAGAATCTTTACAAGAACAAGTGGAGATTTCTTTTTAGGGCAATAAAAGAAAATCCAAAGAAGAATCAGTTCCATGCACAGAGGGCTGCTGATTGCCCTTCATGAGAGGTACACTGGAGATTCCAAATGAGGTGCCTCTACCTTCAAGGAGCTTCTAATCAAGTTATTTATTTATGGCTAGAGAATAAAATATAAGAGGAAAGCAAATAGGACTGTGGCCTCTAACTCAGGTTGGGGAGACAACAATAGTCATCAGGAATTTTTTTTTTTAATTGCACCGAAGCTGAGTTTCAACATGTTCCACCTTTACTAAGGGCAGCTAAATTGTAAAACTTTTAGTCAGGAATAAGGACTGACTTCCTGGAGGAAAAGAAAAAATGCTTTCTTGAGAAAACTTTGATAATCAGAGAAGCTCTGATCTGCCAATGTTGTTAGCTATAACCTTACCAGGAATCCAAAAGCCCAGAAGTCTTTCTGTGGAACAATCCCTTTCTTTCAAACTTCCATTCCAGTAGAGTTTTCAGTCTTTCTACACTCAGTGTAAGATGTTGAAATGGCCCCTTCTGGGGAATTGTCTAAGGGACAATGAAGGAAAGAGAGTGGGAATAAGGGGAGGTTGTCCTCACCCCGCTTTCAACAACTGAAGCTCCTGAGATTTATTTAATGCTGGGGTACCTCTAGAGTTTTACTTTGCAAAAAAAGGGGGGATCCTACCCCTAAAAGCGGTAATAGTAATTTGAATACCCCTGTTATAGAACATTGGCTAAATCTCATTCAACAGTCATTCAACAAATATATATGGAATCAGGTGCAGGACTAGATACTTTAATTAATCCCAGCAAGTAGCCTTAGGAAGCACAAAGCCCACAGCTCAGGATAAACACACCCAACTAAAACTGCTCACGTTGGGCCTACCATGGGCTGTACAACTGACTAGACAGTTTACAGATGCTATCTCATCTACTCATCACAACAAGGACTGCTCGTAGTGGTTAGGTATCATCATCCCTATTTTACAGATGAGGAAATTGATACTCAAGGTAAGGCAAATAACTTGCCGAAAGCTGGGCCTAGTACCCCAGGCTGCCTGACACCAAAGCCTTCTCACTAGCTAGGAAAACTAAGTTGATCTCTGCATTCCTAGGGAGAATAATAAAGAACTACTTTGCCATAACAAAGAACTACTATCTAGGTGGCTTAGAACAACAGAAATGTATTATCTCCAGGTTCTGGAAGCCAGAAGTCCAAAGGTGTTGGCAGGGCCATACTCTCTTGCAAGCGTCCGAAGGAGGATCCTTCCTTGACTCTTTCAGCTCCTGGGAGCCCCAGGCATTTGTTGGCTTGTGGCAGCACACTCTGATCCCTGCCTCTGTCCTCCCATGGTCATCTTCTCCCTGCCTCTGTTGCTGTGCCCAAATTTCCCCTTCTTATAAGAACACCAATCATATTGGATTAGAGCCCACCCAGATGACCTCATTTTAACTTGATTACATCTGCAAAGACCCTATTTCCAAATAAGGTCACATTCTGAGGTCCTGGGACTCCAGATGTCTTTTTTGCCAGAACACAATTCAACAAATAGCACCCACCTATGAGAGAGTGATGACCTCAAGGTCATACGAGGGCTCAGTCAAAGCAGTTTTGTTTCATTTCCTAGAATATCCTCAGGCAGGCAGAAGCAGAGACTCAAATATCTTGAAGAAATCTATCACATCAAAGAATGACAGTGCTAGGCTTCTTCCTGCTGTTCCTTTTTCACTCTGTACCTTGTTGTTAACTCATTCATCCCCTCACTCAGCCAACATTTATTGAGTTCTGATGGTGTCAATGGAGCAATCTGAGACACTAGGGTTGATGGGGTGGGAGGAAGAGGCCGATTTTGCACCTATATTCCAGCATCTTAAATCTGGGGAGACACAGATGAGGAAGCAGATAAAGAGAAGGCATGGAGTGTATGTCCCATCAATGGTGGGCCCAAAGGGCTCCTGGGGCCTGCAGGGTGACACTTCTGGGGATTAGGGGGAGCCTCTCCTTTGCCTGCCAAGGATGAACAGTAAGGCAGGGAGGAGCACCAGAGTGGACAGGGGGGCATGAGGCAGAGCTTCCATGCACAGGGTAAGAAAACCTGTTTTGGGAACAGCAAACCACACCACTTACCTGAGGGGTAGGGTGTCTATTAAAAATAGAAATAGATGAAGCTAAAAAAGATAAAACTGGGGGCCAGTTTATAAAAGGCCTTGTAATTAGCTGACAAGGTGCAATTTGTTACCACTGCCTTGACAACACATAAATTTTAACCTACAACTAATAATGGTGAATTCCTAAGTTCATGGGTGTTAATTCTCTCCAAAGGGAGCATAACCATACATACCTTCTCTATCTAATGCCTGTTCTGCCCACGTCTACACAATCAGACCCCAGGAACCCCATACAACTCCCTCCACATGCCTGTCCTTGGTCACCCTCAGGGTGTTCTCAGATCAGCTGTGTTTCCAGATGGGTTCCTAGGACACATGGTGTTTGCGATCATGCCCAGATAAAAGAATTTGGATTTGAAAAACTGAATCTCATCCTTGTTGTTTCCTACTAACATTGCCAACCTCCCTCCCCCCTCTTCCTCTCTTTCCTCTTCCTTTCTCTCTTCCTTTATAATTTTTTTTTTCTGTGCTCACTGCTGTTTGCAACAGCTGCTGAATTTCACATATCTGGGAAGTCCATTAACTCGCTGTTTACTTGTACTCCACATCATTAGCAGAGATGTTGGGCAAAATGAAGCCTGTCGCCCCTCACCCCTGTCCCCAGGAGCCATATCCCCACTGGCTGGGGACACTCTCCGCAAACAGCCCCTTCCCTTCACTTACACCCCCAACTGGAAATTTCAGTTTTATCTCAAGCCAGACTACATTAATTTTGCTAAAATACAATTCTAAATATGATTTGGGATTCTGGTAGAAAACGATTCCGCCAATTCACCTACCAGTAATCTGGGTACTTACAGGTAAAGTAAATCATTACACACAAAACCCTATTTTAAACACTTTTTCAAAAGCTTGCTCACAGAATGACTGTGTATTGCCTGACCTGCAGCCAAACATTATATTTGCATGTGGCACCCGATGGAGCATTTGTGGAAAATAAAGCCAGCTCAGACTGATGTCCACTCAAATTGTAGCTGCCTGGAAATTGAAACTAAATCTACAGGGACATGACACATGCTTGGCAGCTTGTTGGAAATTGGTCTCTTTCTCTTGTCAAAAGGCTGTTTTCAGTGCACTCTGGCTGGGAATGATGTGTGCAAGAGTTTTAACGTTCTCAATTTCTTTCAATGTTAAAAAACAAATACACAAACAAAGAACCTGGGGACAAATTCCACCTACCTGCAGGAATACCTGAGTGCTGACTCATCAAAAAAGGCTCGCTGGGAACTGGGGTGGTCAGTGGAGTGAGTCTGACCATTTAGTCTGGAAATGGGAGGCTCAAGGGCAGGCAGGGCTCTAACAGGAAGCAACATCCAGTGGGCTCCTGGGAATGGAGGCAGGTCAGAGCCAGGGGCCTCCAGGTGCAGATGGCACCTGCAGAGAGGTCACCTAAGATGTGAGGTCATCAGGGCTGCCCACACAGTGCCAACCAGCCCATGCTGAGTAAAGAGCAGAAGGCTGTCCTCCGTCTCTCCACTTCTCTTCTTTTGTTGGGAAGGTACCAGTTGCCATTTCTACTCTGGTTTTGTTTTCTTTTGTTTGTTTGTTAGTCCTTATCTGTCCTGGCTTAATAAAGAATAAAATAAATTTTCACCCATATTTTGGCCAAGGATAATAGAAAGTCAGAGCACCATTTAGAGGCAGAGAGGGCAATGATGTCAGCCAGACCAGAGCTCTTTAGAGTCCAAAGAAAGCCTCAGGACCAGAGCCAAGTGGAATGTGGGCAGCCAGGAGGCCAGAGCAAGGCCAGCCGGGGTGCCTCCCCTCCTCACCTGCACAGGCCCTTGCAGGTGGAGCACTGGCCCTTTGAAAGGAGAATATAATCACTGCCAGCTACATCAGAGCATTTCGTTTTACTTGGAGGCATCTCCTGGATATTAGAACAACATTCACCTTTTACCTCGGGGCATAATTCTGATCTCAGGGCATAATCTTCAATATTACCATGGACATTAATGGAAGAGTGGTCATAAAAGGGTTTTCTTACAGTTCTGCACCAAACATGGGCCTTGTTGGCAGGTACAAAAGCCAAGAAAGAAAGGAGGTCTAGAATGGAAAGGGGGCTGGCTGGTTAGCTCAAGGGGTGAGAGTGTGGTGCTAATAACACCAAGATCCAAGGTTCAGTCCCTTTACTGCACAGCTGCCAAAACAATAAAAATAATAATAATAATAATAATAAAATACCTAGTCCGGAATAAAAAGGAAGCAGGGTGTGGGGCCCCAGGGGGTGAACAAGAAATCTGTGATCAGGGGGCTAAGTCACAGGACTACTCAGTCACGTGATCAACAATCCTGATTACAGCTTCTTCAAGCTCTGCAATGAGCCTAAAAGTCTAACAAAAGGCCTGATGCTGGAACAAGAGGCCACACAATGACCAGATCTCTCTGTGGAACAATCAAACAATCAGCATGCTCAGCTTCCCATGAGAAGATTTTAGCTGGGTGGGGAAACTGAAATTCAGATTCCCAGGCCTCTGCTCACCCCCACAGGTTCCAAGTCTCCCCCTCATGCCTTTTGCTTGTTCAGAAAGGCCTAAATTTTTCAAAGCAAGTGAAAAGATGCTGCTGAGTGGCACCTTCACTCACCGCCTGCGAGGCCCTGTGGGACGGATAACACCAAACCCAAGATGTGAAATGGAGAGATCGGAGCGAAGTCACACGAGGCACCTTAAGGGAAACTCAGAGTGGGAGGGCCAGGAGAGAACGGGTACGCTTCCACTGCCTCCTGCCAGAATTCCCTTCCCACCGGGATCTGGAAAAACAGGTGTCTCTTTCAGGGCCCCGGCAAATCAATTGCAAGGAACTGCAGCTGGTATTTAACAGGGCCCCAGAAAGCCTTTTTCATAATTTAAAAAAGTAATTATTTTAACCACTGATGTGTATAATAAACTCTTGTCAGCCTGACATTAAAATCTGTTTCTTTTCTCTGCTCCCCACCCCCTTCTTCATGAGCCCTCGCATCCCACAAGCATGGCACCTGTTCTATTATTGTTATTTTAGGATGTCTTCAAGGAGCTCTGCGATGGGCAGTTACCTTGTGAAGGGGCGGTGCGTTCATCTCACACACGCACCGTCTCCCGCAGGAAGGGAAGAAAGACAGCAGCGCAGTCGACCTCTCCACCTCCAGCCTGCAACTGGGGTTTTTTTCTGTGGGTGTTGATGCTTTCATTAAAATCATGGTGGGAACAGGGAAAATCCAAAGAGAATGTTATTAAGACCCTCAGAGGCTGAGGGCAAGAGGCCAAAGTAGAGGGGACAGAAAGCAGAGAAAAACTAACAAACAGGTTTTTCTGCTCAAGCTTTACATAACCTGCATTCTGCATGGTTTGAAGGAATAAATCCACGCTCTTGCAGGAGAGTTTCCTGCCCCGGAGAGGAAAAAGAGGAAGGAAGTGCTGCCCTTGTATGTGAGTTCCGCGAGGGCAGGGAGCCTGGCTAGCACACCTTGCATGGGGCGCCCAGCTCTTCACAGCCAACCTGAAGTGGAAGGGAGAGGCCGTTCTCTTTCCAAAATACTGACTTCCTCATGGGACCCTTCTCTTTAACTTCCGGTAGCTCCCAGTCAGTCTGAGGAAACACTTCACGCTGTTCAGCCTCACATTCGAAGACCTCCACAATCCAGGTTCATCTTACATCACCATTCACTCCCAGTTATGCTCCCCTCTAGACTGGCCAGTTTTTTGTCTCAAGGACATGCCACATTGTTTCTGGTATGGTGGCCAGCCACTCAGGCCCTCCCTCATCACCATTCACTCCCAGTTATGCTCCCCTCTAGACTGGCCAGTTTTTTTGTCTCAAGGACATGCCACATTGTTTCTGGTATGGTGGCCAGCCACTCAGGCCCTCCATGAAACCTTTCTCCACCACTCTAACCAACGCTGATTTTGCCTCTCCTTCTGAACCACACAACTGTACACAAGCATTTCCCAGGGAACTTTTGTCCCTCCCATCTAGCATAGGACAGGAATAAGTCCTGTGTAAGTTCCATGAAGACAGGAAACCCATTCCTCTTGTATCTATTAGCTCTTAGCGTGAGGCTGAACCGATGTGATGCCTCTGGCACCCAATAAGCATGGCACAGGGTTGAGGTCACACACTCCAAGCTTCCTGACCC
>NW_007731273.1:109916-139881 GCF_000696425.1 Galeopterus variegatus | reverse complement strand
CCCATCCTCGCTCTCCTGCCCCATTATCCAGATCCAGAGAAAGGCAGGGGTGAGGGGAAAAGCATAGTTGTTCCCCTGGATGGTGATGGAGGGAAAATAGTTGTAGGTCAGGCTCCTAAAGCACTTTTGTTTCCTAGACAAGACATTTTACTTGGCTTTAGTTCTTGGGCTAGAGAAAGCTCATCTGGGATGTCAGAGCTAGCCCTTAGTTCTGGAAATAGCCATAAGAATCTATGTGGAAGCTCCTGAAGTTGGGAAGTGGGCCTCCAGTCCCTATATCTGTAGGGTACAGCAGAGATAAAAAATTCTGTGTCCACAGGTCAACTAGTCCATTGTCCAGTCTTCAGGGACGCTGTGGAGCCCCTCTGCAAGAATGACCCTCATGGATTAAAATTTCCACATGACTCAGACTTCTTTCACACAACGACTCCCTTAGTTGTTCCCAGATTCCCCTGAGAGTCTCAGTTAAACTTCTCTCCCGGCTATCGATCCCACAGCCCGCCATCTTTTCTGGAACTCACTTCATCAATTAAATATCCTCTTAGAAAAGAGAAGACCTTCCTGATGAACTAAAAATCCTTCTCTTGACCCTGCATCCTCAGGTGTTCATTCCTTCTCACTTCTCCCTGCCACACCTGTCAAGAGTGACAGTCCGTCCTCACTGCCTTACTCCACATCTCCGTAACCTCTCGCAATTGGGATTCTGCACCAATCACTTCCCTGAGAGAGTTTCCTGGAGATCAGCCTCCCAGACAGCGCATCACCTGTCAGATCCGGCAGTCTCCTGGTTCCTCATTCTCCTCAGCTAGCTCCAGGCAGGACCCAGCAGGGGGTGCACCATCTACTCTCACCTCTCTCCTCCCTGTTTTTGCACCTGCACCTCCCACTACCCCATCCTTCCCGTGGGTATTCTTCAAGGTCTGGGCCTTGCCCTGCTTCTCTTCTGCCTGTGTCCACTTTCTCTCTAGGTCACCTCAGCCACTCCCGTGGTTTCAACTACCACATTAGTGTTCTTGTCTTCAGCCCTGACCTCTCCTCCAGAACACCCATCTCACGTTTCTAACTCTGTGCAGGGCACCTACACCAGAGCTACAACAAACTCAACATGTTTACAAGCAAACTCATGATCTGCCCTTTCAAATTTGCTTTCTTTCTGAGCAACCCATCCTGTCTAAAGGCATCACCTTTTTCCCAGTCGACCCTCCAAAAGTGAGAGGGTCAGCTCCTCTGACCATCTCCCACCCAGCCAGCCACTGCCACCTTCCATTAACTTCATCCCCCACCCCCACACCCCACCTACCCCTGACTTCCCATCCCCCCACCACCATTCCTGAGCTCAAGCCCCTGTGAGCCACTCTGGCCTCCTGCAGAATCTCTCAACTGGCCTCCAGCTCCAGCTCTCTGATCCTCCCCTCACATTTCTACTAGAAGCATCTTCCTTTTCAGGCCTGACCAAATGTGCTTTCATGACTTTGCTCACAGTCAGCTTAAAGTGCCCTTCTCTGCTCGCTTTTCTATAACTAAAATTCCACTCATCCTTGAAGGCCATATGCCAGGGCAAACTCCTCCACAGAGCCCACACAGCTTATCAATTATGCATGATACCTCAGATGTGTGTTTGGTATTGCTTGGGGTATATGGGTGTGTGTGTGTGTGTGTGTGTGTCCCCTCCCTTGGACTTTTACAACACAGTGGTTGGGCCTCTTGTAGCACTGATTCCACCAACCTTTTCCATTAGTTTCCCCCACTGAATGTGAAGCCTCCTGAGGTCAGGTGATGTTATGGGTTGAATTGTGTCCCCCCAAAAAGAAAAGTTGAAGTCCTAACCCCCAGTACCTTTGAATGTGAGCTAATTTGGAAATACAGCCTTTGTAGATATAACCAAGTTAAGATGAGGTCATTAGGGTGAGCCCTATCTCCAACGACTGGCTGTTTTTATAAGAGAAGAAGAACAGAGAGGACAGAAGGCAGCCATGTAAAGACAGAGCCAGAGAGTGGGGTTCTGATAGCACAAGCCAAGGAATGTCTGGGGCTACCAGAAGCTGAAGTTGACAAGAGGACTCCCCTACAGATTTCAGAGCGATCATGGCCATGCCAATACCTTGATTTCAGACTTCCAGCTTCCAAAACAGTGAGAGAATAAATTTCTGTTGTAAGCCACCCAGTTTGTGGTACTGTCTAAGACATGTGGGGACTGTGTTTTATGAACGCTTTGTGGACTCCTCAGTGTTCACAGAGTCCCTGAAATTCATTAACTTCTTGGTGAACTCATGAACAAAAATGAACCATGCACACCAAGGAACTTTTGCCATGAGTGAAGATTTTTAAAAAACTAATCTCTTCAACTTGAATGGTATATTCATACTTAAACCATCATTTCCTAAGCTAGAAATACTGATGCACAATCAGTAGAACCTCAGATCTGTGTTTTGCATCCAGAAAAAGAGAGAGATGGGCTAAGTTTGAGCCACCCGTACCCTCTTCATCTGGCCTCCCACACCTCATGGAAGCATTAGCAAAGCAGCTGGCTGGGCCTGCAGGTGTCCACAACAGGAAGAAGAGTCTCTCCTCTGTGCAAAACTGTGACCTTGTACTCATCAGCACAGGGCTCTGTTCCACTGAGCTCATGACCTCAAATACCAGCCAGCAGAAATTAAATTCACTAAAAGGGGCATGGGGAGTGAAGGCTGATAAAGCCTGTTACTCTATTCACATGCAAAGTAAAGCAGAGAGCATAATTGTCAAGATGTCAATAGGGACACTGACACGCTTTTGATTCAACAAAGTAGACACTTGAACCAGAAGCCTTTTAGGAATGAACAGTCTGGGGAGAAGGCTGCTGAATATGCCAGAGAGTGAGTTCTTCCCTTTTCTCTTTCTTGAACAAACACCGAGAACCAACATGCTGGGGACATTCCAGAAAACCTTTTGATGGACAGAAGGGAAATGCTCTCTGAGCCTGTTTTGCTCAGTCTCTCTATTGGTCTTTGGTCTCCCAGCTTGATGGCCATAAATAATATTCATGAATCATAGTGAAAATCTACAATCTCTCTGGAGACACAGCAGACCAGCAACAGGTGCACCAGTCTGTTCCTGCAAGGAAATCAAAGCTGGGGGTGGCAAAACAACTATTCCTGCCATGAAAATGCAAATAGCCCATTCTTCCTGGCAAGGGTTGGAACAGAGCACTGCCCAACCTGTCCATTGATGGACGCAGCTCATCGCAACTCGAGACTGGTTACAGCTTTTAGATCCTCTGTCCTGAAATTTGATGTTCCCATGTATGTGATTTTAAATAAAGCTAATATTAAGCCATTAGAGAAGGCAGTATGACGAAGTTCAGGCTTTTCCCGTGATGACTACTTAGTAGCTTTTTGGTGAATATTCAACATAAAATTGTTTCCAAAATAAATTTGCAGAGTCCCTACTTTGCTAGCATTTTGGGTATGTCCCTCACCTGCCTCAGAGCATTGTTCCTGACCTCTGGGAGCACCTGGATGCTGTAGGATTGCTTTCAACTTTCCCCCACTCCAACCCCCAAAAGTGTATCTGTCCCTTCACTTGCTACCATTATACACACAGGGAAAGTCACTCGCACCCTTTACCTTCCTCATTCTATAACAACCTTACTTTTGGTTCCTATACTATATACTCAACCCTCTCTTTCAGGGGCTCATCTGCAACTCCAGATGTTTTTTTTTTTTTAACTTTTAAAGACAAAAAAACTCTTACACGTATATACTGTTTTGAAATGCAGTGAAGTTTTTGTCTTCAATCTGATTTAATCTTTTATCAGTGATCCCGTCCTCACAGGAACAGCAGTTCTCATGTGAGTACAATTGACAGTACAAGAGGTCTGTCCCCACTGTGAATAAAGGTGCTTCCCCTGTTTGCTGCCTCTGCTGACAGAGCGACGAGGGTCTCAGCCATTGCCTGGTTCCATGCATGTCTGTGGTCAAGGACGGACAAAGCATGGGCCTTTCTCTGCCAAGAGAAGCTGCACATGTGATTTGTCACCACTCTCTTTTTCTTACTCAGTCATCTCACACATCTTTTTAACTGAGATGTTAAAGTCATAGAAATTTAGAGCTGTAGGGGACTACAGAGAAGATCTATGAAAATAAATTAAACATTTGCCAAGACACTAAACTAATTATTAAACTATGGATTACTGTACTGTAGAGTCTTTCAAGAAAAGAGAGTAGATCAATATAAACCTATAATAATNTGCTTATAGAATTCATGAAATATCTGTGGAAGGTATACAAGGAAACTCTGGAGAGGGAGGTAGGGCCTAGGATAAGGGGAAGGCTAACTTTTAACCATTTGCCTTTCCATGGTCTGAATTCTTTACTATTCATATTTGTTAAATCGTTTTTAATATTAAAATATATAGAATAGACAAAAAACAAATAAAGCATAGATTACATTATTAATTTTTAACAAGGAGAGAGACCTTGAAACTATCCAATACCTTCATTTCACTAATGAGGAAACCAAGGTCCAGAGAATGGCCTGAGGGTGGCTGAAAGCCGGTCCTCTGGCTTTTCAATTGAGTTCAGTTCTTTCCAGTTTTCCACAGCATTTTCTTATTCATGATCATGTCCTGGTTGCCCAAGGTTACCTGAAATCTGCTCCCTAGTTAAATGAGGCATCACTGTTCTTTATTTCATTTATATGACATGCTTTAAACAAGAAATCTGTGATCTAGATTTTTTGTAAATCAAATTCTATTCCCAATGTGCTACAAGGTGTGTGCTTAACTCACTCCCTTTTTGTAAAGCAAATAAAGGATCCATAACTTATTAGGTTTCTGTAACCCCACTTTTCTTTCTTGAAGTTTGCTTTAAACAAAGCATAACCTATGGCTCATTTGTGCCTGCGACATTTTGTTCATTTTTCCTTGTGTTCCTGTGTTCTGGCCACATCAACACAATCTGTTTTGAAACGTGAGCTCCTAAAAGGCAGCACCAAGTCTCTTATGTTGTTGATGTGCAACCAACGCATCGTGCCTCATACAGACAATTCAGACACCCTCTAACAAGATAGCCTCGTTGAATAATGCACATTGACCCAAGGACCAAGGTGCTTTCGCTATAGGAACTATTTATAAAATTAGCATAACAGGTCATTGGAAAGTGTATTCTTCCAACCCAGAAAGGAAGCTTTATTTGAAATCCTGCTCTCTGTTGCTTATTTTTCCTGACTTACCAATGCAGTGCTGAATGTTACATAAGTCCGAGAGAGTCTAAATACTTGGTCTCTTTCAAGAAACCCACAAAATCAACACAATCATTTGGTGGTTTAGGCATTTGCCATTAACAAAACCCAGACTGATGCTCAATTTCTATGTGTAATATATTCATCCAAACTAAACTCTCTTAATTTTGCTAAATTCTAGCCTCTGCTGTTTATAAACTCCCAGAATGGTTATTTCATTAAAACTTATTTTGAGGTTAAAGGGGAAAAAAGAAGAAAACCTGACATGGTATCTTTAAAATAATATTTTAAAGAAGAAGAAAAGAGCTTATAACCAAAGTTTGAATATCCATGAACATACACGTACTACCTTCTTCTAATATGTACTCTTTTCTGGACAGTTACCAGCTATGACATCTTGCTCTAGGGCATTCACAGTTACCAGCTATGACATCTTGCTCTAGGGCATTCTTTTTTTTTTTTTCTTTTTTAATATTAAAAAATTTTCTACCCTGGCCACCCATTAATTAATTGAAAATATTTCCTTCTGGGCTCCAACTGCTCAGGGACCTCTCTTAGCAATTTCCTTACCTATAATTATGCTGATGGGCTGTGTAACAGGTTGCATCATTATCTGAGTCAAATTAATGTTGGTGTGAATGTAATGTCCAATCTGAGGTCTCCCCACTTGCTGGGACCCAAGACAGCCCTAGAGGAACTTCTCCCTAGAGGCACTGCTAGAGGACCAGAGCTGGATTCCAGGTGGGGAGGAGCACATCATCCAGGTGCTGGTGCTCCACGTCAAGGACCCAGTGTCATAAAGGCCACCAGCTGCCCCCATCACACTGGCCTCCAAAGTGCTTCCCAACAGCGCACCTGATGCCACGGTACAGGAGCAAGGGTAAATGTAGCATGGCTGGGCTGCCTTTGCCCTGACATTTCCAAGCACAAGGCAATTACCTTATAATTAGGACTCTTCCTTTTGCTGAAATACCAGAATAATGTCCTAAATTTAGAGAACACCTTTCTTCTTTCTGGCAGCCTAGCTTGTTTCTGAGAAGCTCTTATACCAGTCATTTCAAGTGTCCCACCTCACGACAAGGAAAATGAAACATGGAATAATGAAAGACATTTAGATGCTGCAACAAATATTCTCACACATGTGTTTCTACATAAATATCTCCGTAGGATAACATTTCTGGAAGTGGAATTATTGAGTTAACGGGTATGTGCATTTTTCATTTTGATAAAGATTATCAAAACACCCACTGTAAAAGGCATTCCAAATTATGCTCCTGTTATGCATGGTTATCTGGTTCCCTCCACCCTCAATAATAATTTTTTTTATGTTTACCATTCTGATGGCTCAAAAAAAAGATAACTTAGTATAAGTTGAATATCTTTTTATATATTTAAGAGTGATTTGCATTCATTTCTGTCAACTATCCGTTTATGTCTTTCCCCCATTTTTCCATTATGTTACTGATCTTTTATTAATTTATTAGAGCTCTTTATACATTAAAAATATTACTCCTTTGGTTTTTATATGTGATTCTCTGTTCATGATTTGTCTTTTAACTTTGTTCATGGTGGTTCATGAAGCTATCAGAGACTACCGCTCCATGCAACCTGGGATTTTTCAGTTTTTAAAAATTTAATACATCAATCTTTCTCTTTATGTTTTCCAGGGTTTGTGTTATACCTAGGAAGACTATGTTACCACAAGATTTTAAAAACTTCTCTGTTTCCTTCTACTAATTTTTTCTTTTCTCCAACTGATTCAGAATCTTCTATTATTTTTAATATTTAAATTTTTGATCGATCTGGCATTTATGTTCGCATAAGAAGTGAGATATAGATCCAATTTTTTGTTTTTCTAGAAGATTACCACTATACGTATATGATATGCTTATCTACTATGCAATATTCTATTTGCTACAAACAATAAGAGAATGGAGTGAGGTTGTTATTGTCTATCATTCCTCACTGATACAAAATGCCACTAAAGACAATTTTTCTATGTATACTGGTGTCTAGTTCTGGATTCTATTCTGTTCTATTAATCACTCCATCTATTCAAGTATCAATGCTATGCCAAAATATATATAATATGGTTTAAAATATATAACATCTGGCAGAGCTAGTTTATCTTTATTATTCTCACTTATCCTTACTATGAATGAGGCCTTTGCTTCTATTTATTTTCTATCTGGTTGTTTTTCCTTAAGTCTATTTTTGTATATTAATTCCATCCTACACTTCCTCACTGTATTCTCTTATTGTCTGTAACAAACAGAATATTGCATAGTATATAAGCATATCATACACATATAATGGTAATTCCATCTCTCTCTTTTCACATGTATACTTTTTTTATTTCTTTTCCAAATGCATCAGCTAGAACTCACGGAACAATGTTTAATAAAAGTAGTGGTAGGAGACATCCTTATCTTGTTTGCCATGTGACCCCTAAAGACCCATGTCTTTAGGCTCTGTATTGCAAATCCTTAGGGGAAGAGAGAAACAAAGAAAATCAAGTTGCTGATTTTTGTTCTGGGACCTAGGTGAAACAGAACAGAAGCAGGAAAATTATTAAGAAGGAAAAGTTTTTCTCCAGACCCCTCTAACTGCATTTCTCCTGCTAAGACCCTCTGGGTTTCTGCTTGCCTTCCCGTCTCCTTTAAAGTTTGCCACACTTTATAGGACCAGGTGTGTGTTTTATGGAGGACAAATTCAAGATAAGAAACTAAGATACTATTCTGAGAATTTCCTTATGTGGTTCTCTACATTTTTCCTGAAAAATTTCCTGTACTTAAATTTTAAAATAGTAATAATAACTAAAACCTGCTGAGTTATAACTTGTCTCTTGGGACTACTGGGTGGCCAGGGTTCTATCAGAGCAGGATTTTCACAAGCTTTATTATGACCATAACATCTGTCACAGCAGAGGGGTCTAACCTGCAGTGTACAGGGTATCAGTCAGTCTCATGCAAATACAACCCAGTGCATGAAAGCCTGAGTCACATCCCACCCCTTTACAAAGCTCTCACACACCACTGCACCCCAGACTCAGGGAGAGATTGCTAGTTGCCTACTTCAGTATCTATTCTCCCCTTTTTCCTTAGTAATAAACCTCCCAGTTTTCAGCTGTGCCGATGACTACCTGGAATAAAAACTATATTTCCCAACCTTCCTTAAAAAGAAGACAGTATGCCCTTCTTCTCTCCTTTCTCCTGGAATGAATACTACTTCAGTATCTATTCTCCCCTTTTTCCTTAGTAATAAACCTCCCAGTTTTCAGCTGTGCCAATGACTACCTGGAATAAAAACTATATTTCCCAACCTTCCTTAAAAAGAAGACAGTATGCCCTTCTTCTCTCCTTTCTCCTGGAATGAATATGTGATAGCTGGAGCTCTGACAGCCATATTGGACCATGTGGTTGAGGGTCACACTCCAGGAATGATGGAGTGGAACACTGGATGGAGCCTGGATCCCTAATAGCTTCATGGAACAACCCTGATCAAGACTTGTTACCCTTGAGAAAATAAAACCTTGTGTCTTTAAGCCACTGTTAATTTGGATTTTTTGTTGTATGCAGACACACTTAATCCTAACTAGTATGTAGTTAGTGGAACCTTTACTGATGACCATAGAAGCAGATCTATAGTTGGTCATTTCTTGTGCTTGCACATGAATAAGTCTTATCTTCTCTTCAACTCTGCTCCCCAAGGGCAGGGACATATGCAGCACACATTGGACATTCAATAAATATTTGCTGAATTATTAATTCTGAGTGACACAAAAGAAAATGCCTGTGCTTTACATGATGTTATCAAGAGCACGAGGGTAAAAGAAAATTATTTTTCTTACCCTAGGAAACTTGGCAATTGCTTTGGGAAGTTTAATTAACTCCCTGACACTCCCGTATGGCACAACAGTCATTATTTGAATAATAACAGTTGAGTCTCTTCTGCTTTCAGGAAATGCATTCTTAGTGACTAGCTAGAAGCATAGTCATAGAATTCAAATGAGGGTATTCACATAGATGAGCAAATCTTATTTTTTTTTTTGACAAGAAATTATTGTAATCCACAGTGACTAAGAAACTATTTAAACAATATAGTGTTTGACTCAGTCCCAGGTACAGAGAAAGTTTTCAACAAACTGTTGGTCAACTTCATAATATTTCCCATTTTCAACAGAGAATATATCTTTCTTTATTTTTCCATGCAGATAGAATTTCTGTTCTTCCTTTTGGCCAAATCTTGGTTATTTAAGAGTCACTGGCCAGTGTGTTACATGGGCTCTTTTCTTCTCATCTCGGTTGAACACCTTCCTGATCTTTTGGCCAACTTTCAGACCACAAAGTGAACAGCAAAGGGACGTGAGAGAAAAGCCAGGAGCAGACACTCTTCCCAGTGCCAAAGCCATGACAGGTGTCCATTCTACATCTGGATCCAGCCCCTCCTCTCCTGTGACATTCTACCTCTGTCTCTTCTGCGTGCTGCCTACTGACGGCACACTGCCAGCCACACAGATCCTATTTGTATATTACAAATGGGATTGGGCGGGGGCACACCAGTCTCTTGCATTCCTTCCTTGGACATGTGGACCTCCCCTTGTGCCCATTATATAAAACACCCCTACCTCTGGCAGACCCAGCCTGAGTCTGAGTTCCCACTTGGCAAGAGAAGTGAGAGCGATGTTCAGCCCCAGTTGGCACCTTGACTAGGTGCCCACGTACAGGAAACCTGAAACAGCAACTCAGCCTGGCCCTGTGGGTCACATGCCACTAGTGGGCTGTGAAATCAATTTAGTAGGACCAACCAACTTTTTTTTTTAAGTAAAATAATAGATTATTAAAACAGATCAGGTGCTTCTCATGTGGTAAGGGTAAGGGTTGTTCCATTACNATAGATTATTAAAACAGATCAGGTGCTTCTCATGTGGTAAGGGTAAGGGTTGTTCCATTACTCCTCACATGTCCATAGACTGTCCCCAAGACAGAATGTACTTCTTACTGTCGGTCCAGGTCTGGTATTTAAAGACCCAGCCTCACGCTTGCCCACGGTACTCGTGTGAGCACAGGTGAGGTAGGCCTAACCTTCTCCAGCACAATCTCAGAATCATGCCTGCCTATTTATTCCCTCCTCTTCTTAGGGTTCCTTTACCAGGAGCCATGGCCTCCCAGTTCACCAACAAGGACCAGATTCAAAAGGCAAGTTTCCTGAAAAAAGGAACCCACTGGGCTCCAAGTGGCTGATTGCTGATGTTCCTGAGAGAGGTTTCAATGAGGTGGAGAGACAATCACATCATCACCCTTAAGTTCACAATGTTGTCCAGCTCTGGCCCACCTTCTCACTCCCTGTCACGTCCCCCAGCACCAAGCCAGTTCCACTTTGAAGTTCTTAATGGTGTGAAAGGCAAGGAAGATTGAAACTTCTGACTAATATGGCCTTGAGTTGATCATGGGTTTAGCATCCTACATTATTTCTGTCGTCCCCCCACCCACCAGCACCACAAATGATTGAGAACTGGCTGCAAATTTAGCTGTCCATCAATGGAAAACCTATGTCTAGCCAAGGGATGGGAGAACAGAAGCATATTCACTACTAAAGACACTGGATTCCAGTGGTGCTGAAGCGAGGGAGCACTCGGGACTGTCTGAGGACTGTTTGTTTTGTTAGACTTTATTCTTTTGGCATCACCATGCAGTTACAGCTCTAATGACTTGCTCAAGGTAAGA
Organism: Galeopterus variegatus; assembly: GCF_000696425.1. Classification (NCBI taxonomy): domain Eukaryota; kingdom Metazoa; phylum Chordata; class Mammalia; order Dermoptera; family Cynocephalidae; genus Galeopterus; species Galeopterus variegatus. Next base: position 128,935 of record NW_007731273.1, on the reverse strand, counting down.
TGCCTTTTGAAATGGCCATAAATATTGCTCCTGAGAAACACTTGCCCAGTTCCCACAAAACATTTAGGTTTGATTACATCCCATTCTCATTCTTTCCAACTAGAGTCAAAGGTACTTGAGAATAAACCCTTCTGCACCTTCTCTCTGCTGGACTGAGGCCACAGTTGGGTCTAGAATGAATACAACCCAGCAATTTACTCCTCAGGGGTTTTGTGAACAGCAAAGGGACGTGAGAGAAAAGCCAGGAGCAGACACTCTTCCCAGTGCCAAAGCCATGACAGGTGTCCATTCTACATCTGGATCCAGCCCCTCCTCTCCTGTGACATTCTACCTCTGTCTCTTCTGCGTGCTGCCTACTGACGGCACACTGCCAGCCACACAGATCCTATTTGTATATTACAAATGGGATTGGGCGGGGGCACACCAGTCTCTTGCATTCCTTCCTTGGACATGTGGACCTCCCCTTGTGCCCATTATATAAAACACCCCTACCTCTGGCAGACCCAGCCTGAGTCTGAGTTCCCACTTGGCAAGAGAAGTGAGAGCGATGTTCAGCCCCAGTTGGCACCTTGACTAGGTGCCCACGTACAGGAAACCTGAAACAGCAACTCAGCCTGGCCCTGTGGGTCACATGCCACTAGTGGGTTGTGAAATCAATTTAGTAGGACCAACCAACTTTTTTTTTTTAAGTAAAATGATAGATTATTAAAACAGATCAGGTGCTTCTCATGTGGTAAGGGTAAGGGTTGTTCCATTACTCCTCACATGTCCATAGACTGTCCCCAAGACAGAATGTACTTCTTACTGTCGGTCCAGGTCCGGTATTTAAAGACCCAGCCTTATGCTTGCCCACGGTACTCGTGTGAGCACAGGTGAGGTAGGCCTAACCTTCTCCAGCACAATCTCAGAATCATGCCTGCCTATTTATTCCCTCCTCTTCTTAGGGTTCCTTTACCAGGAGCCATGGCCTCCCAGTTCACCAACAAGGACCAGATTCAAAAGGCAAGTTTCCTGAAAAAAGGAACCCACTGGGCTCCAAGTGGCTGATTGCTGATGTTCCTGAGAGAGGTTTCAATGAGGTGGAGAGACAATCACATCATCACCCTTAAGTTCACAATGTTGTCCAGCTCTGGCCCACCTTCTCACTCCCTGTCACGTCCCCCAGCACCAAGCCAGTTCCACTTTGAAGTTCTTAATGGTGTGAAAGGCAAGGAAGATTGAAACTTCTGACTAATATGGCCTTGAGTTGATCATGGGTTTAGCATCCTACATTATTTCTGTCGTCCCCCCACCCACCAGCACCACAAATGATTGAGAACTGGCTGCAAATTTAGCTGTCCATCAATGGAAAACCTATGTCTAGCCAAGGGATGGGAGAACAGAAGCATATTCACTACTAAAGACACTGGATTCCAGTGGTGCTGAAGCGAGGGAGCACTCGGGACTGTCTGAGGACTGTTTGTTTTGTTAGACTTTATTCTTTTGGCATCACCATGCAGTTACAGCTCTAATGACTTGCTCAAGGTAAGATCCCTTTTGAAATGGCCATAAATATTGCTCCTGAGAAACACTTGCCCAGTTCCCACAAAACATTTAGGTTTGATTACATCCCATTCTCATTCTTTCCAACTAGAGTCAAAGGTACTTGAGAATAAACCCTTCTGTACCTTCTCTCTGCTGGACTGAGGCCACAGTTGGGTCTAGAATGAATACAACCCAGCAATTTACTCCTCAGGGGTTTTTTTGGTTGTTTGGGTTTGTTTTTTTCCTTATTTCACTTCCTCCCTATTTTTGAGAAAGGCAGGACTTGCAGAGACTGAGCCTGAAAATAGTTTTGCCCCTTTGATGATTCCAAAGAAAGATATCTCACATTTCCAAATGCCACCTGGCTGACTGCATGGGGAAAAAAATTGTTACAGTCGATGGGTGTGCTAATTAGAATCAATTAAAACTCAGCTGGCCTGTCCTGGCACTGAATTAACTTGCAGGACTTGCTCAACCCTTGTGAAAATTATAGAGGAATTCTGAGAGAAAGAGATTCTGCAGCGATGGGAATATCAACTTACTTTCCTGACTGAACCTTTCAACCAGCCAGTATCCCTTCACTCAGGAAGTAAAATCTTTGCTGGATTTGTCAAGAAGACAAAATGCTCTAAGTTGCTGAGGCCATTATAAACTATACCCCATTTAAAAATAAACAAATAAAAGACGTAAAATTTTTTTGTAAAAGGCACAGAGATAAAGACTTTACTACCATGTACAATGATCTTCAAAGAACAGGAGCACCTCAACTCACTACAGTAGTAAAGCCCCCTGGGAACCAAATTACCTCCAGAGCACCAACACAAGTGTCATTTCAAAAGATCCTACATCATACTCTCAGATAGGCAGCTTCTATAAAATTGGTGCTCATTGGAACATTATTTTGAAGAAAAAAAAAGATAAGAAATCACATTATCAAGTTCAGCCTTATCAAACTGTACATTTTAAATATGTGCAGCTTATTGTATATCAATGATGTCTCAATAAAGCTGTTTTATAAGGTAAGTTCAATAAATCAACATATAATTGTTTAAATAAACAATGCTTATATTTCAGTAAGTGAAACACCACCATTTCATAATTAAAACAAAAATCAAGTGTGCTCCCCATAAAGAGCCCTGGTGAAGAAGGCAATGCAGGGAAACCCTGTGTCTGCCACCCTGGGGCAGTGCGGCTGGGGAGGAGGAACAGCCATGCAAAGTCACTAATGACCCAAGGCAGGATGGAATAAGTGCCAAATGAGTGACTCAGACAATATGTGTCCCAGAAGTAGTGACTGCTGACTATGCACTTAGGAAGAACGGGGCCATTCTGCTGTAGTAAATCCAGAGCATGCATTCCTCTCAAGGCCTTGGCATCTGCATTCCCACAGACATCGTCCATCAGTGTCCACTCATGTGGGCGTGGCAGCTGTGTCACCAAGATATAGCGCCAGCACTGACCTCTCTGGTCTCACCCAGAAGCCAAGGAAGGGATAACCAGCCAGATCAGTTTTGGAATATAATTCCAGATGACACTGCTCAAAGAGTCAAATGGAGCATTAATCACAGGTATAAGCACTAAAATCAAAACAGATTGGCCTCTACTTAAGTGTACCATCAATTTCTACCTGGGTGTTCTGAAAAACTCATGACTCGGTTTGTAGATAGATATAATGGAACCATTTCCCAAATGGCAATTTAAAAATCACCTGGTTACAGTTCAGGATAACTACATTGCCCTTGACACTCAATCATAATTACTTCCTACCATGTGGCAAATGAAGAGTGGCTACAGCAATTACATAAAGAAAATGCTACGTCTTTAAATGACATTTATAGATTATATAATACCTAAGTTACTAGAGTTTTAACATCTCTAACTTCTAATGCAGGACCTAAAACACAGTAGGCAGTCAATAAATGTCTGTTGAGTGAAGAACAAATATGCTATATTATAACTATAGGGTATCTAGGACAACTCTTGTTTGTTTTATGTGTTAGTCTGGTTTTCGTTATAAGCACCTTAAGACAAACCATATCTTCTTCTCTATCTTCACGAGTTGAAAGGGATAAGGCTGTTGGAAAGTATACAATATGCACATTTGTCAAAAGGCTTTATACTTCCCTAAAAAATCATTCACCAGCAAGATGTCTTGGATATATATATATATGTATGTGTATCTAAGTGTATGCAAATTTGGCCTAATGGCATAAGTTGGCTGTGCTTTATCAGCCTGTCTTTATCTTACTTTCACAGTTTGAGTCTCTGTGTCCTGAGCATGTAAACAGTCCAACTTTAATGTTTAACCCTGGGCACCATAAAACGATCAGTCAAAGGAACAGGTTTGAGCCTCAAGGGCCGGAGTAAGCATTCCTACCACACGATCACTCATATTTTGGATATCAGGAGCGTGATCTTCTTTTCCCACTTCCACTCGCAGTGGGGGAGAAAGGGGCATACAGGCAAGAGTATGCTTATTACATTCTATCAGCCCCAGCAAACCAGGATATCCTAATGTGGAAAGAATTAATCTTGCTGCTAGAACTCTTTAGATAGCTAGCAACTCACCATTTAAACCCAACAAAGTTGGCGACCTCTGGAGATTTATAGCACTAATACCAAACCACCCCCTCATGATTTGTCTAGTGACTTTATTGTTTCTAGAACAGCCAGCATTGGTCTGTGAATGCTAGTGCCAAGCCTGTACCCTCACCTTTCATGCCAACACACCCCTGCTTATCTTTGATTCTTTCTCTTTGCCTTCCTCTCAATAGTTATTACAATCTCTCTCAAAATGCTCTACTAAAACAGAGATGCTAAATCTCTTCCCAGATCTAACAGTGTGAAATAAAAGTACAAAGACAGGCAGAGCCTAGATTTGGAAGAGATTTCTCGTGCCCTCTGCTCTACAAGGACTTCACCTTCATGTTGCACAGTCCTTTGATCAGACCTGGAAGAGCTGAGCTGAGTCAGCCCTCTCTAACCTAGCTGGAGGAAATCCAGATGAAGGAAGGTCAAAATGCCCACAGAGGTCAATCAACAAACCCGCAGCAGGGCCCCATGTACACCTGCAGGCTCTAGGCTCCCTGCTCTTGGCAGTCACCAGCTGCCCACACCTCTCTTCGTGTAAGCATTCCACATGTACCCACTTCGTGAGCTATCCCAACCCACCCCATCTTTCAACCCATCATTCAAGTTCTGCTGCTCCCTGAAGGGCTTCCCCAACAACGATAGCCCATACATATGTGAACTTGACCTCCTTAGATCCACAGTGCTTCCTGTCTATGTTGGTCTTTCAACCCATCATTCAAGTTCTGCTGCTCCCTGAAGGGCTTCCCCAACAACGATAGCCCACACATATGTGAACTTGACCTCCTTAGATCCACAGTGCTTCCTGTCTATGTTGGCGACTTGGCACTTACTACAAAAAGACTCAGATTTTAATATATTTGTACTTTATTCTCCCAATCAGACTGCAAATTGAGGGCAGAATTTTCCCTAGCAACACCACCTTTCACATAGTAGGTATGCAGTAAAAAGTTGTGAATTAATATGGAATAGAGGTGAAATAGGAGCCCTTGCCTTCCCTGGTGTAGATCTTAAAGGAAAAAAAAATCTCAATCCCAGTGGAAATAAATAATCAGGATTTCAGTACTATGTTTTCTTTTGGATCTAATATGTGTGACCGTAGTTCAGTGTTTACAGCAAGGTATTGTCTGTGGAAGTTCAGGGGTGGATTCCATTGTAGCCACGTTGCCATTTGCTGCTTGCATATTTATGAAAAATTATCCTTTCAAGATGAAATTTTCCATGACTTGCTCCAGATCCAAAAAAAATGGGTGTTTCTCTCTCATTTTTTTCTTTTGGAAAATTTGAACAATATCCAGTCAGCCATGTAGAAGTTGGGCATTAGTGAAAAAAACAATGACATGTTTTGTCTTTCAAAATCAATGTAAGCCTTTCTTTTGCATGACCAAGTAAAAAACAACTAATTTCAAAATGAGAAACTTTCCACTGGTATAGGCCTCACCAAAGATGAACCTTGCTGATAATATGAGATAATGCAATGAGAACAGAACTCAAACAAAAGGGATGAGCATCTCTTCATTGAACTTGCTTTAAGTTTCACAAATTCCCAAAGTTGCATTCCTCTTCTCATGACTTCTGAGATTTAAAAATGCATTGTATTTGTGAAATCTCAGAGTCCACTGAGGCTGAGCTAATGCTCAGAAATGGGAAACGTTTCCAGATAATTCCAGGATAAAATTTTGGACAGTAAATCAATTTGAAAAGAAGGATTTCTTGAAAGAAGAGTTTCCTCAAAATTTCCCTTAATATAGACTTTTATGCCTTCTAACCTGTCATCTATAAAATTTCCTCACATAATATTTGTTTTAATACTCTAAATCATGCATGTTCATTCCAGGCCCTAACAACTAGAAAAGGTTTGGAAATGACTGGTCACCTTAACTAGCAAATACATTTTTTTAATATGGCGATGGCAGTTGAAAAACATTTGCAGGGCCGAGCCCATGGCACACTCAGGAGAGTGTGGCGCTGGGAGCGCAGCAGCGCTCCTGCCGCGGGTTCAGATCCTATATAGGGATGACCGGTGCGCTCACAGCACTCACTGGCTGACAGCGGTGCGGCCGGTCTCAAAAAGGACCAAAAAAAAAAAAAAAAAAGAAAAACATTTGCAGTCTGCAGAACACAGAGAACTTTTAAAAACCTGATCCCTCACTAATGTTACCAAAATTACACATTACAACCAGAAACAAATGCCAAAGTAAAATAAAAAATCTTAACTTTGGCTCCTTTTATTATTTTAATTATAAAAAAGATGCTTTAAGAATATTTTGCATTATATAATTCAAAGGAACTATATTGTATATTCTGAACACATTTGAACATAGGTAGACTATTAAAGGTTTAAAAAAGAAAACCCAAAGTTTCAATACGTGGTGCTCACATACACATACAACCGACTCCCTAGAAAACCAAAAGAAAATAGGTGAGGAAAGCAGAGAAGCCAAGTGAGTAGAAATTCCCTTGTTATAACAAAGAAGCAATGCTTTCCCCTGCATCAGTGGGCAAACCACCAACTTGTTTGATTGGGTTCCACAAGATTCCACAGCTCCGTGTAAAATAAAGCTGATATTTACATTGTAGGGGCAGAGAAAAGGGCAGGAAAAGCTACTGATGTGCTCATACCTGTTCCCACTACCCCTTCAGACCTTCCATTAGGTAACTCACCTTTCAATTGTCCTCATCACTGCTCACCTTAAATAGCAGTGTCTCTGAAACAGAATTTCCTGAAGCAGATCTAAAGCAGTCGCCAAAGAAGCCAGCACACACTTCAGTAAATAGCACCTAACTTCAGGCCACAGAATCTCTAACAGGCTAACTAGCTATAACAGTCCCCTAATTAAAAAAAAAAAAAAAAAAATCTATGTCTAATCCATTTTCCCAAGGTGATAAAATTCAGATCTGATCAGGCTATTTTCCTGCTTAAAAATCCTTCACTGGCTCTCTCATTACCCCCAGAATAAAGCCCAAACTTCCAAATTGCTATTCACCTAAGGCGGTGCCTCATGATTCCAGGGCTAAATTGAACAGAGGAAAGAAGGAAGGAAGAAAGGAAGGAAGGACAGATGGAAGGATGGATAGATGGAAGGAAAGTAGGAAGGAAGGGAGGAAAAGAGGGACAAAGACAGATAGACACAAGATGACAAAAAATTCTGGCCCCATGCCTCCAGCTTACTCCCTCCCACCACCACACTTCACAATGCAGTCACACTAATCTATTCTGTTTCTCCTCTCAGTTCTCTACTTAAATGTCACCTTCTCCCAAAAGCCTTCTCCAACCCCACACATCTAGGTAGGGTCCCTTTTAAGCACTCCAGTGGCACGCATCACAGCACTTCTCATACTGTGTAAATTTTGCCCGTGGCTTATCTGTCCCCCAATTTGAGTGTTAGCTCCCTTAGATAGTCCATGTCTATCATGTTCCTGCTATATCCCCCTGGTACATGGCAAGGGTTCCCTAATGATTTGTTATGTGAATGAATAATCTAGAAACTATGAAGGAAAAAGGAAAGGCTGGAGATGCTTGATACCTACCTCCTTCCCTAACTAGTGGTCACTGATCACAGAAGGATGTGGGCACGTGGTGCCCTTACTTGCCACTTGGGCTGGGCTTTTTATTACCTTCTTCATTATAACAACTTTTCATCACAATGGAATGATGTATGTGTCCAGGCACAATGCAATAGGCAATGGAACTTGCACCCACTGGCACCACTTCCTGGCTTTTCTTTGGAGTATGGATCAAAATTTATTTCACAGTAGAACCATCCTCCTCTCCATCCACATTCTAGTCTTGAACTTAGTTTTCTGCTTAATGTAAAAATATAATCCTTATTGATGTCATTCTGAACCGCATGCGGTGAGAGGAAAAAGCTCTGTGTCCTTTAAGAAATTATTAAAATGTTTTATATTGCTTTGCTGCGCTTGTTTTGGTTTTAAAAATCTCTTTTGTAGAGAGACACTTCAATCACCACAATACTTGCATTGTTATACAATAAAAGCAGTTACAAGAAACACACTGCTGGAAGAACCTGCACAGGTGAGCTATGTAACGTCAACAGAGCCGAACAGTGGCAGAGAAGCAACAGGGGGTTCCATCTTGAGATTGGGAAACTCAATAATGATAATGACCCAGTAATGACACCTCCAAGTAAAGCCATCTCAGGGCTCCCTGAACTTCCCTGGGCCAAGAAGATCCCCCTACTACAGTGGTAAACAACTTCTCAAAACAAACAAACAAAACAGGTCAACAACAGGTGTCCATTAACCACCATGATTGCAGAGCCAAGGCAGAAAATCAATGCAGAGCAGCTTCCAGGGACTGAAGCTTCTTGTGTCAGAATCTGGAGTGGAGGCAGCAACTCTGGGAAAGGGGAAGAAAATGCTGAGATACCTCCACAACCAGAGCTTACCTCCCCACCCACCCATCTTGCCAACCAGAGGCTTCCAGGTGGATGGTTACTCCCATCCAGGTCCGGGCCTATCTGTGAGCTGAGGGCTGCTGCCCACAGATCCCTGGGAAATCTGAGTGGTGCCAGGTGACAACCAGAGGCTTGAGCTTTTCTTGCATGACCTTGGGCCCAGCCTTCCCCATCCTCCCTTACTCCCCACCTAAGATGATTAAAGATAACCATGCCAAGTAGACCAGCAGGCTGAAAAGAAGCCAGGGTGGAGGGAAACAGGGAGACCAAACCGGGAAATGCACCACTGAATTTCCACAAACCGCATGGACTTTAAAACTTGTCAGACCGGTTTAAAATTAGCCAGTGCCCAGGAGAATAATTTATTAAAGGCAACTGTTATGATTCATTTAGATTCACTCCAATTCTGAAATGATAAATGACAATAAAACTACTGTATTTATCTCTCCCAAACTGGTCACAAGTGTGCCCTCACTGCTCCTGAGTAAAAGATGGGATAAAAGGCTGAAAGCAAAGACTTAAAAACAGCATCATTTCTATTCACTGTAGGAAAAGGCGAGCAGAAGAGTTGAAAGGCACGGGCTAAGATACTAAGGGGCATGCTGGGTCCTGGTGCGTGGAAACATTTATTTTCTAGAAAGGAGACTGCTTGATGTATGTCTACAATTTGCTTTCTCATGCGGGACCTATTTTGTTTTGCAGCTTGCAATGTTCTGGATTGTTCTGTATGTTTGAAATGGATGATGAAGTCCAGTCCCCAGAACTTGCCTGCTTTCTCCCTGAGCGCCAGCCTGGGAAACGCCCACCTCACCCTTTCCTTTCCTTCTCCAGCATTTAAGCAGCATCGATTGGACTCAGGTATGTGGTTGACTGGAGGCAAATGCCAATACAGGTACTGGATGTGTGGCAGGCATAATCTGAACACACAAAAAAACCTCGCTACCAGAGAGAATCACTTCTCTCACCCATTTCCCAGACAGTTCAACCACCTGCTTTATTTGCCTTCAAGTTCATCAGGATGAGGCCCAGAATTCTCATAAATTCCTCAAGGACACCAGAAAAGGAGTTTCTGTAGACTAACTCAAAGTCTCCTTGCCCTCCTCTCCCTTAAGCAGTGCCCCCTCTTTTCAGGAAGCAATCTTTCTTTTCCATTTGACTTTCCATAAAGAAACTAAAGTTTTATTTTTCCTTGGCTTCCAATCTGTGCTTTGGACTGTGCCATAAAATTCCTCAGTTATTTATGGCCTGTTTTTTCTTTAAAGTGGAAAAGCACTAATCCCTCACAGAATGGGGAGACAAGCGTTTCAAATGTGAGGTAATCTAGAAATATGTCCATTCAGCATAAGTGAGTCAGGTCCTGACCCACTGTTGGAGGTTTATGTCAAGACCCTAGCCCTTGACCTAGAGAATGGTCTCAGTAGTAGCCCGGTCACAAGTGAGCGCTTGGTTGAAAGAGTCCTCCTGATCAAAAAAATCAATCTTCACCTATCACTGACGTGAACATTCCAGAGGTTGAAATGTCACCCTCTAAGTGAAGGAATGCCTCCTCCACAGCACTCTTCTAAAATGAAAAAGAAAAAATAAACAGATGGGACTATATCAAACTAAAAAGCTTCTTCACAGCAAAGGAAACAGTCAACAGAGTGAAACGACAACCTACAGAGTGGGAGAAAATTTTTGCTAACTATGCATCCAACAAGGGATTAATATCCTTAATACATAAGGAACTCAAGCAATTACACAGAAGAAAAAAAATAACCCAATTAAAAAATGGGCAAAGGAGCTGAGCAGACGTTTTTCAAAGGAAGACAAACAAATGGCCAACATGAAAAAACGTTCAACATTACAAGTCATCAGGGAAATGCAAATTAAAACTACATTGAGATACCACCTCACCCCAGTTAGAGTGGCTATAATCAAAAAGACGGTGAATAACAAATGCTGGCGAGGGTGTGGAGAGAAGGGAACACTACTGCACTGGTGATGGGACTGTAAATTAGTACAACCACTACAGAAAACAGTATGGAGGTTTCTCAAATAACTACAGGTAGATCTTCCATATGATCCAGCAATCCCACTTCTGGGTATTTATTCAGAGGAATGGAAATCATCGTGTTGAAGGGATACCTGTACTCCCATATTCATCACAGCTCTGTTCACAATAGCCAAGATATGGAACCAACCTAAATTTCTATCAATGGATGATTGGATAAGGAAACTGGGATATATATACATCATCATGGAATACTACTCTGCCATAAAAAAGAATGAAATTCTCTCATTTGCAACAACAGGGATAAGCCTGGAGAAACTTATGTTGAGTGAAATAAGCAAAGCACAGAGGGATAAATACCACATGTGCTCACTCATAAGTGGGAGCTAAGACAGAAAGAAAGAAGGAAAGTCCACAGTGGTGCATGGACTTGCAGAGGAAGAGAACATACCTTGAGACACAAAGTGGCATGGGAGGGAAAGGGGGAGGGGGAGGGAGGTTGGGGATAAATGGGTGGGGGACACGGGGTACAAACACTATTTGTGGTAATGGACATGCTGCCAGTATGGATCTGGCCTTCACATCAAGGGTACGAGGGGTGACAGTCAGCTTTGTATCTCATGAATATTCATAACCAATAAAAAAAATTAAATTAAATTAAATGCCAGCCTCTTGTAACTCAGTACATCCATACAACTCAGTGTAAATGAGTTTATCAGCCAATAGCAACCCAGGAATCCCAACTGGACCCCAGGCTAGGAGGGGCTCCAAAGTGGAAGGACAGGGCATGAAAACCTGAAATCAGTCTCTGCCTTCTTCATATTTTTGCTGCAAGACCACCCCAATGATCACACACATCTTTGCAAGTAGCTTTTTTACAATCTTTTCCGATGAACACAAAGAGGTGAAATATTGAAATATGCCTTCACAACAGAGTTGATCGTTAGCAAACATTCTGGGTCCTGTCAAGTAAAAAATGATTTCTGAAGAGAAGGAGCCAAAATTAAACTGCATACGGATAATATTCACCCTGACCTGACTCAAGAAGGAGGAACCATGGGCCTCTGGCCTTGGCCCATGTAATTCTATATGAACAGTCTCTGGAACCATAACATTGGTTTTGCTACTGCTTTATAAATGTCACTGGCTAAAGACAGAACAAGGATAAACTTCTAGAATATCATTTAGAAAATCCTGCTAATGGGGGCCCTTTTACACTCCTATTTTCATATATAATCATTTGTTCAACCTAAGGTTTTCTGTCTTCTTAAGAGTCAGATGTCTATAAGCAACACTTGGGATCCTACTTTGAAAAACAAAGTTTTAGTCTTTATGATAAAGATACTAACAAAAATGAAAAACGATCCTTTCCTTCTCACTACATTAGTCTCCCTTGGTCAACAGCCCCAAATATGTAGTATTTGCTTTAAATCGTAGAGGCCAGATTCTAAGGCAGTGCTTTCCAAATGACATCAAGAGATATAAGTCCTGTCCCCAAAACAGTGTTACATGATCAAATGAGTTTGGAAATACTGCTCCCTCAATTGCCATCCAGGAAACTGATGGAAATTAGCCTGTCTAAGGCTGTGAAAAGTCCCGCAATAAATGTTTGTGTTTATTTAATCCATTGTTTTCCAAATTTACTTAATCATGGCATTCATTTTGAGTATATGACCTATTTACTTCTTTTATTGTGTGGAACACATTTTGAGAAACTCTCCTCCAAAGGAAGAATTATAATTCAAAAGGAAGAATTCTGCCATTGCAAGAGTCTGACTGAATTATAAAAGTAAATGTATTCTGACACTCTACAGAGTTCTGGAAGTAGGTGGAACAAAAAGGACATAACCAAAAGAAAAGCAATGTTTTTAATGTCACATCACAGTTTTTACCATCCTCTTGACATGTGAAGACCAACTGCTGAGGGACAGAAATGGTTATCTCATCCAAACAGACAAGTTCAATTTTTGTCAGCCCAGAGAATGGTCTGATCAATTGCCCCAACCTCAATCAATAGCCGAACAGCAAATTGAAATAAATAAATCAACCTCTCTTACTAAAAATTCTAGACACATGGAATTGGAATTAACTGCATGAGCATTACACTGACAAGTAAGCAGGCAGGCTGGGTGGCTGGCTGGTGGGCTGGCTGATGGAGGGGTGATGGTTAAATACAGTTTGGTAGAGCAATACAAGCACCTCACTAGGAATCAGAAAGCCTGTTCTCTCATATTTTCTCTGTTTCTAATGGATTTTTTTTACTTTGATCAAATCACTTAATTTCTGAGCACTTATTTTTTTCATATATAAATAAGGATTTAATGAATATCCGATATTAGACAGCAGTGTTTACATTCTCTCAATGAGAGGGAAAAATGTTCCATGGACCTTTCCCCCATCTGATTTTCCCTAAGAGAAAGAAAGAGAGAAAATAAAGGGGAAGGAAAGAAGGTAGGGAGAAAAGAATGAAAGGAGTTTTGATTCAATTGATTGCCTTTTTAACAGAGCTTAAATGCATTAAGTGTATAGTGATATCAAATGTATAATGGTACTAATATCAATACCTTCTGGACCAGGTCCTAGGCCTCCTGGACCCAGTATGTTTGGGAGTCTATATCCCTGTGCATGTGCAATAAATAACCCTGCCGTAAAAACCAAGAGACCCAGGTGCTCATTCATCTGCCTCAGCCACCAACTCATCATTTACTTCCCGAGGTCTTTCCTCAATTGTCAAATTAAGAGGGAGAACATATATTCATTAACATTCAAGTTTGATGGGAAATTCAAGAGAAAAAGTACAAAATTGTTAAATAAATGTATTAACACTGTGCAATCGCACGAGGGATGAGACCAAAACACCTTTTCTTCCAAAGACCCTGAATTCCTGATCAGAAGGTGCAAACTCTCCCATGCTGGCTGAAGTGTAGCTAGTGCTGGGGAGATCCACTCTGGATAGACATAAACTAAGCTCTCTAACCTTGAATTTCCAATGGTTCAACGCAGGAACCCTGAAGCACCACTATCTGATGCTGAATGCCACTGACAGGGGTTTCAAGAGATGGGGTCTCCTGGAGAACATAAGGCATTTCAGTTCGTTGGGGCACTTCTGCATTCTTCACTGTTAGGGACTTGTTTCCTAAGGAGTAGTCAGGCAGGTTTTTCAAAACCAGTCTATCCTCTATACCCATCCTTCAAGGCCTAGGTCAAAAGCCACTTCCTCTGCTAAGCCTTTGTCAGTCTTCCCCTGGGCAAGCATAACACATCTGTCTCTATGGAATTGTTTGAGTGAGCAAATTGGAAGCTTATTGAGTGTAGGGAACCCTCTCTTCCTTACTTTCATATCTCCATCTTACTGGTACTCATTAAAAGTATGCTGAATGAGAAATGTTGCTCAATTTTAACTTTTTTTACTGGGAATCACAGTAAGAATCAAGATCATACATACAGAAATAAAATTGAAACAGAGATTTTATAAAGCAATATTTACCCTATTGCATGCAAGGCATTTTGATAATTTGTATATTGTTCTATTTCTATATTTAAAATTGCTGTTTGAAATCCACATACTTGATTTCATAACCTTAATTGAGGAGTCCTGAACCACAGTTTGAAAAACAAGGCTGTAGTCAAGGTGTACTTTTATTCTCCTTTTCTTATGTCTTGCCCCCTCAAAAAGAAAAATAGAGCCTGAACAAAAAGCATATAAAACCCTAAAAGGTTTTTCTTTTATTAATGGTATTATTTTTTACATTCTATAATGTTTTTGCAGAGCAATTGGGAGGGAGGGGGGGAGGGGGAAGGGGAAGGAAATGGGATGGAAAAAGGAGGATGGCTTTTATTAATGGTATTATTTTTTACATTCTATAATGTTTTTGCAGAGCAATTGGGAGGGAGAGGGGGAGGGGGAAGGGGAAGGAAATGGGATGGAAAAAGGAGGATGAAGGATGGGTGGGATTGAGGCCTGTGGCACCCACCACATTCCCACAGGGGAGACCAGGGGGCTTCCAGCGGGGGCTTGGTCATTGCTGTGCTGGGTACAGATGTCAGGGGATGTGGCAAAAGCCCTTGCCCCCCCATCCCCAGCTCAGGAACTGGGGGCCCTTCTTGCTGCAGCTCTGAGGTCATCACTGGGCTGAAAACCCTAAAAGTTCTTAACCAACTTAAATTTGGAAAGGAACAAATGATGTTTCACTCACCTAAAATCCAAACCCCACTAGAGAAGGAATGTGGCAGCCTCACCATGTGGGGGTGTCTACAGCACCACCTCTTCAGCCAGCGTATTTAAGACAAGACAAGGCATATTTAAGACAAGCTGCTGTCTGGATCTTAAATACTATTAGAGTATTACACACACACATATATATATATATGACTAATAACTAAAAATGGAATTGATCATCTTAATTATATACATTTTAACTTTTAAACATACTACCTGCCAGGTTGCCCTCCAAAAAGAGTGCTACTAATTTATACTTCTACCAACAGGGTAGGGCCAGATTCAGTTTCCTCTGGCTCTCCCTGAAACTGATGTGATCGGGGTTTTCAAATGGGCATTTTTCCCTTTTCTTTTCCTTGGGGGTAGGCACCAAGATCTCTCCTTCGGAGCCCCCTATGCCTGGCACAGTCCCAGGCACAGCGTAGGGGCCCTAGCCAGACCGGAGGGCAGGAGAGCCCAGCACAGTGCTAACGAGTCCCGGCACAGGTGAGACTTCTGACAGGGTGCTCCATCTGGGCTTTAAAACTCATTTCTGATAGGCTTCGTTTACTCTCCAGGCACTAAGGAGGCTTTCCCAGTCTAAAACACTGCTGTAAATCCCACCCACAACGGGACAACCACATGACTCCATTTTCCTGCTTGTTTCTGAATCACTGTCTTATCTGTCTTCCTCCCCTTTTCCCCTTAAAATAGTTGGCTTTACGGTTCTCTGTGCACAGTCATATGATAAGGAGTGATAAAGAAAAAAATTTAAAGAGCCAAGTAGGGATAAAGAAGCAAAGAGAAAGAGACACGTTCTCTTGCGGGGGGTCAGGGAGGGACTTCAAAGACACCAATTTCCTAGAAACAAAGTCCACAGATCAATTTTACATCTTTAGCCCCAACAATGTGAAAGAGGGAGGCAGACTGCTGGGCTAAGAAACCCAAATGTTGCTCAGTGTTATCAGTTACTTGGGGAGTTAAGGTCTGTGTCTCACTCTAGTCCATACCAAGAAGCACCCTCTATCCCCAATTTCCCCACTTGTAAACTTTGGATGAAAATGCCACACCCCTCCCTGAATCCCAAAGTGGTTCATCATTACTCACATGTGTGTGACATGTTTCATTTTTTAGAGATATATTACATGAGTCTCACGACCCAATGAGGTAAGCAGTGCTGCTAGAACTATTCCTGTTTTACAAATGAAACTGAAGCTCAGAGAGGTTATGTTTCTTCCCCAAGGTCACACAGCTCAGTGGTAGAGCCAAGTTGGTAAAATATAAACCAGCAAACTGCAAATGTAGCACTTTCTGTGACTATATACTGGCCTATAAATGCTTGAAAGCAGACAGCAAATACGAACTTGGCAAACCACAGCCATTTCCTATGTAACTCATTATAATGAGAACTACCATCTGTCTGAGACATGTCCCTCAGATGAAAAGCCATCCCTAACCCCAACTGACCTTCCTACAAATAGAATTAAATCAAATGGACTCTTCAACAACATACTCAGTCCCAAACTACATAATCTACTATTTTTATAATAGAATTATAATAACAGCTACCGTTTTTGTGTGCTTATCATGTGACAAGTGCTGTTCTAAGCACTTTATATGCATTATATTACTTATTTCAAACAATACAATTAGGTAGATATTACCAACCTTGTTTTACAGATGAAGAAATGAAGGCTCAGAGAGGTTACACAATTTGTCAAAAGGTCCAACAGCTGGATAAGTATTGAAACCAGGACTACAAATTGTCTCCCTCTAAAGCAAAGCCCTGGCACTTTAACCATGAAGCCATCTGCTTCAATATCTGGCTGTGCCGCATCCTCTTTTCACTTTTTTTAAGTTAAAATATATTTATATAATAATAGGGGAAACTGTGTGTAGAGGTGAGGGGGTACAAGGGAACTCTCTGTACTTTCTGCTTGATTTTCCCATAAACCTAAAACCACTCTAAAAAAAAAGTTTATTAATTTAAAAAAATATTGCTGAAGTAAAACAAAAATCCTCCCATGTGTCAGCATCTTCTCTTGCCTTTTTTTTTTCTAAGTACATACAGGTGGGTGTGTGTGTGTGTGTGTGTGTGTGTGTGCACGCACATGTGTGTGCATGTATGTAATTTTTAACACTACATTCTACTCTGTCATGAAAGGAAAGAGAACACTCCAGTGCACATATATAAAGAACATCTATTATTTACATAAATATTATTATAATTTAATGTTAAAATTTTATTTAACCAACCAAGCATTTATTATGAGAAGGCAATATGCCAAATATTAGCACAAAAAGGCAGAAATATTTACTCTCAAGGACCTTTTCTGTCTCTGCTAGAGAACAGACAGAAATGATCAGCACTGGATATCAATAATTTTAAAGCGGTGCACAAATAGTAAATGTTACTGTGATTCCAAGGCCAGAAGAGCTGTAGCCTGGAGAGTTCTGGGAATGATAGCTCAAAGAGGAGAGAATTTGGATGGGTGATTAGAAGATGGGGGAGCAGAGCACAAAGAAGGGAAAGAAAGCAATTGGGTATGGAGGCCAGAAATGAGCCCTCATGGAGGAGGTTCCTCACTAGGAGGATGAGAGATCCACTTGGCAGAAAATGGAAAGTGGGGCTGTGGGGTGGGAGGTGCAGACCACATGGGGCCCTGAACATCTGCATGTGAAGAGGCTAGACTCTATACTGCGGGAAACGGGGCTGGGTGGGAGACAGTAGTTGGTTCTGAGCATCCTGAAAAGGATTTAGTGCCATGATCCTGGCACAACTCTTACACAAATCCCCTGGATTCCAGGGAGCCAGACCAATAAAGATACGAAATCCAATTCTAAAGCTGTCACCATGAATGAGTACTCTGGCACCTGGAGCCTAAATGAGATATTCTTTTCTAAAATGAAGAAAACATTTTTTAAACCAGCCAGACGATCATGGCCAAGCGTTGTGCACCTTCTGTGAGCAGAGCCCTGCTATTCACCATGGGGGGAGGAGAAGTGTGGGGGCCTTCAGCGGGTGACAGGCTAATGGGGTGGCATGAACTTCAAACATGAAGGCAGAAGGCCTCCTCCATGATTCCAGGGGCTCTAGAAAGTAGTCCCTAATCAAAAAAATATGTTCCCTACTTTTAGCTAATGATGGAATTATTTTAGCAAGATGCTAGATTTCTCTCCTCTGCCCTCGGAGGGAAAAAAGACAAGTAGGTCTGCTCCTGGGCATGTTTCATTTTCTGAGTTGTGGGGAAAAGAGGCCTAAGTCACCAAATAAAAATAGAGGCATCCCAGTTAAACTTGAATTTCAGATAAATAACAAATACTTTCTTTAGTATAAGTATGTTCCATGTAATATTTATGACATTCCTATGATTTAAAAAAAAAAATAAAGAAGTATTCATTGTCTATCTGAAATTCAAATTCAACTGGGTATCCTGTATTTCAGCTGGCAACTCTGGGCTCAGGGCGCCAGAAAGGGAAATAGGATGGGTGTCACAGAGAAGCACAGAATACAAACAAAGGAGCTTGGGTACCAAAGACAAACTTTTCTATCTACTTCAAGATATGGTGACTCTGAAGAAGCTCACAGTTCCTCATCAATAGGGCACCGAGTTGATGCTTAAATGCCCAAGAACTTTCACCTACATTTATCTTGTTTAATCCTCCCAGCAACTCTATAACCTAAGAAGGATATCTATTTTATTAACCCTTTTCATTAGAAAACAAAAGTTTAAGGAGATTAAGTGGGTTTTCTCAAAGTTGAAAAGCTACAAAATAGAACCAGACCTCCTGCACCCAGGTGAAATCTGAAGAAGGTTTTGAAGGAAGAAAAGGGGGCTGGCTGGTTAGCTCAGGTGATTGTTAGAGTATAGACTTATAACACCAAGGTCACGGGTTCAGATCCCCCTTACCAGACAGCCTCCAAAAAAAAAAAAAGATTTTACATGGTTGAAGAGGAGATGAAAATTCACTGTGAAGGTCAGACGAGCTATTTGCTACATTTATTTTTTGTTAATTAAATGTAAATTATCTAAAACAAAATCTGATCTTAAAGATCAAGGGTCTTAATAGACAATTAACAAGTAAATGTATAGTTCCTTACAAGAGTACAGTAATTTTTTCAAAAGGCTAGCTATTCTTCAACTCTTGTTACTTCTTAGCAACTCTAACATTGTGCTCAAAAGTAAAATCAAGCTCTCTAAATGGAGCACCTTTGTATCCTGCCCAAATTTTGGCTAGGACAACAGAACAATCAATGTGCAGGTTGGGCTTATATAAGAGACACAAGCTAGAAAAA
>NW_007731273.1:102839-108916 GCF_000696425.1 Galeopterus variegatus | reverse complement strand
AGCTCAAAGAGGAGAGAATTTGGATGGGTGATTAGAAGATGGGGGAGCAGAGCACAAAGAAGGGAAAGAAAGCAATTGGGTATGGAGGCCAGAAATGAGCCCTCATGGAGGAGGTTCCTCACTAGGAGGATGAGAGATCCACTTGGCAGAAAATGGAAAGTGGGGCTGTGGGGTGGGAGGTGCAGACCACACGGGGCCCTGAACATCTGCATGTGAAGAGGCTAGACTCTATACTGTGGGAAACGGGGCTGGGTGGGAGACAGTAGTTGGTTCTGAGCATCCTGAAAAGGATTTAGTGCCATGATCCTGGCACAACTCTTACACAAATCCCCTAGATTCCAGGGAGCCAGACCAATAAAGATATGAAATCCAATTCTAAAGCTGTCACCATGAATGAGTACTCTGGCACCTGGAGCCTAAATGAGATATTCTTTTCTAAAATGAAGAAAACATTTTTTAAACCAGCCAGACGATCATGGCCAAGCAATGTGCACTTTCTGTGAGCAGAGCCCTGCTATTCACCATGGGGGGAGGAGAAGTGTAAAAAAAAAAAAAAATTTGCCCAATATCATTCAGCCAAAATTGATAAATCTAAAATTCAAACCCAGGACTGACTGACTCCAAAGCCCATACTACTTTTTTTTAGATCTATGAACTTGGACAAACCACCAGCCAATTACATGAAGGATGCCACAGTGTTATTCTCCATCCCTGTCAGACCCAGCAAGAAACAAACAAAAGAAAATTAACTGGAAATATAGCATGGGAGATTGAGGTTAGCTCTCAAGATAGATTTCCTTGATAACCAAGAGTTCAAAGTTCCTAGAACATAAAAAGTACTCAATTATATATACGTGTGTGTGTATATATGTATTTTAGCAAGATGCTAGATTTCTCTCCTCTGCCCTCGGAGGGAAAAAAGACAAGCAGGTCTGCTCCTGGGCATGTTTCATTTTCTGAGTTGTGGGGAAAAGAGGCCTAAGTCACCAAATAAAAATAGAGGCATCCCAGTTAAACTTGAATTTCAGATAAATAACAAATACTTTCTTTAGTATAAGTATGTTCCATGTAATATTTATGACATTCCTATGATTTAAAAAAAAAAAGAAAGAAGTATTCATTGTCTATGTGAAATTCAAATTCAACTGGGTATCCTGTATTTCAGCTGGCAACTCTGGGCTCAGGGCGCCAGAAAGGGAAATAGGATGGGTGTCACAGAGAAGCACAGAATACAAACAAAGGAGCTTGGGTACCAAAGACAAACTTTTCTATCTACTTCAAGATATGGTGACTCTGAAGAAGCTCACAGTTCCTCATCAATAGGGCACCGAGTTGATGCTTAAATGCCCAAGAACTTTCACCTACATTTATCTTGTTTAATCCTCCCAGCAACTCTATAACCTAAGAAGGATATCTATTTTATTAACCCTTTTCATTAGAAAACAAAAGTTTAAGGAGATTAAGTGGGTTTTCTCAAAGTTGAAAAGCTACAAAATAGAACCAGACCTCCTGCACCCAGGTGAAATCTGAAGAAGGTTTTGAAGGAAGAAAAGGGGGCTGGCTGGTTAGCTCAGGTGATTGTTAGAGTATAGACTTATAACACCAAGGTCACGGGTTCAGATCCCCCTTACCAGACAGCCTCCAAAAAAAAAAAAAGATTTTACATGGTTGAAGAGGAGATGAAAATTCACTGTGAAGGTCAGACGAGCTATTTGCTACATTTATTTTTTGTTAATTAAATGTAAATTATCTAAAACAAAATCTGATCTTAAAGATCAAGGGTCTTAATAGACAATTAACAAGTAAATGTATAGTTCCTTACAAGAGTACAGTAATTTTTTCAAAAGGCTAGCTATTCTTCAACTCTTGTTACTTCTTAGCAACTCTAACATTGTGCTCAAAAGTAAAATCAAGCTCTCTAAATGGAGCACCTTTGTATCCTGCCCAAATTTTGGCTAGGACAACAGAACAATCAATGTGCAGGTTGGGCTTATATAAGAGACACAAGCTAGAAAAAAAAAACAAGCATCTGCTTTGGCCCAGAGAAATAAGATGTATACCTGGACTACAGCAAAACAGGCTGTAAAAAAGCCTCAAACCTCAGTTACCACACTAGGCCCACAAGCCAATGCAGATGATGTTCAGGTCAAAATGCAACACTATCTCAGCTTTTCAAATAAGCAGGAGGGATCAGTGCATTGGGTGTGCCCATCCAGTGGGACAAAGCCAGCCTAAGGGCAGGTAAGCCATGTTCCCCTCACCTCCCACCTCAGGAGATGCCAAAAAGAGCCAAATGTCTAATTCTAGTTCTGTGCACTTCGAATTCAGCAAACCCAATTTTTGCTGCTAGCTCATTTCAGAGAGGGAGGGAAGTAGGAACTGGAAAAGGTTTTGCTGGCAACTCCTCAGTTGGTTATTACTAACAAAATCTTCAGACAGAAGCACAATTTTACTGTATCTAATAATAAGTATTAATCACAGATAATTACAAATAATAATTAGTAACCATTTCTTGGGAACTTGCTATAAACCAGTCACTTTTACATGTTTCATCAAATATTACAATAACTCTACATGATGGCTGTTATTCCCATTTTACGGATGAGGAGACTGGGACAGATAGGCCAAATAATTTGCCCAATATCGGGCCGGCCCGGTGGCGCACTGCTACAGTTCGCCGCTTGGGAGCGCGGCGGCGCTCCCCCCAAGGGTTCGGATCCCACATACAGACCGGTTCCCGCTCACTGGCTGAGCGAGGGGCAGGCGCAGCACACGAGGGTTGTGATCCCGTTGCCGGTCCCGGTCTGGTACGGGCGTGACACTGAGGGTTGCGGTCCGTTGCCAGACATGAAAAAAGACAAAAAAAAAAAAAAAATTTGCCCAATATCATTCAGCCAAAATTGATAAATCTAAAATTCAAACCCAGGACTGACTGACTCCAAAGCCCATACTACTTTTTTTTAGATCTATGAACTTGGACAAACCACCAGCCAATTACATGAAGGATGCCACAGTGTTATTCTCCATCCCTGTCAGACCCAGCAAGAAACAAACAAAAGAAAATTAACTGGAAATATAGCATGGGAGATTGAGGTTAGCTCTCAAGATAGATTTCCTTGATAACCAAGAGTTCAAAGTTCCTAGAACATAAAAAGTACTCAATTATATATACGTGTGTGTGTATATATGTATAAAATTATATATATAAATGAATGTATATATATATATTTGTTAAATGATTGGCTGGCCAGGTAGGGGGCTGGCTGGCTAGATGGTTGGATAAATTGATGAATAAATATTCATTCTATCCACTGTTCCCTTTCTCTGGTTATCTTGTTTTTCTGTGTGGTCTTTTTTTTTCTTTTTAATAAAGCAATTATTTTTGGATTGCATTCCTACATTAATCTTACTGGTCTCCTGACTATCCTTATAACCCAAATACTAAAAACCACTTGTCCAAAATTTTTTATGCTCTTCTTCCAATTTAGAGGAGCTTCCTTTTCTGTCTATTTAGATCCCATTTTCTTCAAAGCCTGGCTCAAAAACTTACCAAGGAGCCTCTGCCATCTATTAGAGCCCACATTAATCCCCCTCTACATTGAATTCTCTCAGTTCTTCGAATGCACTGTTTCATAAAAGGGTGTTAATCTGGATTCCTCAAATGGCCCACTTGGGGAACAACCATTTCTTCTTTTATATAATTATAATGTTTTTCAAAATATGTCCACAAAACACTAGTTTTTAATGTTTCACAAGTAAGAGCATTCTATGATGAAATACATTTGGGAAACATCTGGCTAGACGGAGGTGTACAACTCCCTTTGCTATAGACCATCCTGAAGTCTTTAATACACTAATGTGCATTTGACTCTGCAACATTTCCCAACCTCTTAGATCACAGAGACCTGAAAATAATCCTAAGGTTCTTGCTCCTTGAAAGACAGTCTAGCAAACATGGTCATCTACATGCTTCATTCTTGATGGCTGACTGATGTTTCAGCTAGCTAAAAAGGTTGAGATAATCAGCAGTGCAGAAGGTGGAAATATAGATTCATAGACATTGCATTCTAGAAATTCTGCTTGCTTGCTTGTTTGTTTTTAGAATATTCTTTGGCTCAAAGATACAGAAAGAAGACTTCATCTTCAAAATAAATTTCTTTTATGTGGGCCTTGAACACTAGATAAAGAAGCAAGCTATCAAAAATAGCTTTGTGATTTTGATTGCAACAATGAAGGAGGATGAGGAGGGGAAAAAGCAGAAGCTGGCAGTTTTGCAGGGGAGACAAGACTTGGCTTGGTGGAGAACAATAAAGATAAAATACAGTTGGGCCTCTATATCTGGGCCGAGCAGATTCAACCAACCGTAGATTTAACCCATCACACATTCAACCAACCGCGGATTGAAAGTATTTGGAAAAGTAAAACAATAAAAAAGAACAAAACAACAATAAAAAATGATACAAATATAAAACAATACAGTATAACAATTATTTACATAGCATTTACACTGTATTAAGTATTACAAGTAATCTAGAGATGATTTATAGTATACAAGAGGATGTGCATAGGTTATATGCAAATACTGGGCCATTTTATATAAGGGACTTGAGCATCTGTGGATTTTTGGTATCGCATAGGTCATGGAACCAATCTCCAACTGTGTTATCAAGTGCTAGGTTAGGCATAGTTGAGGCCCAAAATGTAGATTGCAGAGAGTTAAGTCAAGATCATTGTTAACAAGAGCCTTACAAAGCATCCAGACTATCCAACTCCAGATTGCACAGATGTAGATTCTGAGATCCAACATCACTGATTAATAGGAGTCACCTGACTCTCCATTCAATAAATTTCCTAGGGGAAAAAAAGGTATCAGCCAATCCAATCCTGAAGAGGTAAAGTCCACATGTCCCCAGGCTCTGAAAGGATTGTAATGAACTCTCTTTCTCAGTTGTAATTTTACATACGAGTGTGTTTGTTATTCCTTGATTAATATTGTGTCACCTACTAGGCTATATGCTCCATGAGAGCAAAGACCAGCTCTCAGCATGGTGCCTGGCATGTAAAGTATTCAATAAATACTTGCTAAATGGATTAAAGGATGGCCTGAACAATGAATGAATCTACCACTCTGTCCACTGCTTAGAATCTTGTGTGTGTTCCACCATCTTTCTTCTCAGCATTGTACCAGATGATGAACTTCTAAGTGCACAGTCTAAGTCAGTCTGATTAAAGAATGCTGCCTGTTTGAGCTTCTACAAGACAGACCCTGGAGAGGCAGCCTTTCATTCATCCAACCAATAAGTGAGTAGGTTACTTGGACTTCCTGAGTGGTTCATACTCTGATTAGAGAGCCAGCAGAAAGGGGAGAAGGAAAACACTTCCTGCTCATGAGATGCTTACATCTGCCTAGGGAAAGAAGACTGGCACCAAGGGATGCTGGAGTCTGAAAAAATAAACAAACAAATCTATTCAAGATGAACATGTGCAAAATCAGACTATTTTTTCTCTCAATAGTGAATTATAGATTCATGATTTTTCTAAACCTTTCTTAAGTCTGATTACATGTTTAGTCTTATCTACCTCTTGGGGTCAGGATCTCAGTGAGTTTACACCCTACTGGCAAATAAAGGTGACTTTTCACTAGCTTTAAACTACCTCTCTGGTACTTCAAGGTGAGGAAGAGGGGATGGGGAAGGGTTGGGGAGAGGAAAGGTCCTCATTTCAGCCCTTGGATTTGGTGACAGACTCCTGTTTTCTCTTTCTCCCAGGCATGATATTACGAAGTTCAATCATATTCCTTTTGGAGTTTCAATTTTGTTTAGATGGCAGTGAGTTACAATGACAACAGTATATTCCTGTCCTCTGGGTTCTCTCAATACAGTACAGACTTTTGGACACTTCACCTGGTTTCTGCAGGAAAACTAAATTTGAAACAGGTGCAGGCTTGCTGATTAGCATTATAATAGATTGTAATTACTTAACAAGCCCATATATACCCAGAGGAACTTGGAGAGAAATATAATGTTTTGCCAAGTGTACTTGTATTTACGTAAAATACTGCAGGCCTGCTCTGGAGT
>NW_007731273.1:97411-102125 GCF_000696425.1 Galeopterus variegatus | reverse complement strand
CTTGCTGATTAGCATTATAATAGATTGTAATTACTTAACAAGCCCATATATACCCAGAGGAACTTGGAGAGAAATATAATGTTTTGCCAAGTGTACTTGTATTTACGTAAAATACTGCAGGCCTGCTCTGGAGTTCTTTTAGCCTAAGTGAAACCCTGGAAGTTTTGTCTGCACATGCTTCATGAGCCCTGAGAGCTCAAGCGCCGGAATTTGAAATTTCATTTCTTGTTGCTGCCAATTACAAAAGATTTTGTATCTAAAGCCCTGATGAGAATTTAAACTTGATTTTAAACTCTTCAATCAGAGAACAAGTGGGCCTTTTTCTTCTCCCCTCACCATGGAACCTTGCATGGGCTGAAGGCACTCAGAGGGTACACAATTCCTACTTTTAGAAACTTCAAACTTGATGGGGATTCTTCAGTGTGGTGCAAAATTGACACATGAAAATAATATNGAATTCATTTAACTGCTTACCATCCTGGTCTTCCCATCTGAGGAGATTTCATGTTCCTCAAAGGCAGAAACTATGCATACACAACCTTTGTTTTACCAAGCCCCCAATATCTACCATAATGCTAGACCACAGTAGGTGCTGGTTTAATTAAATTTATTCATTCGTTCAACAATGTGCTGGGCACTGTTTGGGTGTCAAGAATACAGTACTGAACAAAAACCTCTGCACTTATAGAACTTCTGGTGTTAGAGACAGACAATAAAGATAAATAAGAAACACATATACTGTACAAGAAAGAAGAGCTAAGGAGGAAAAATAAAGCAGGAAAGGAACATATAAAGCATCAAAGAAGAGGTTGAAATTTTAGGCAGGATTGCCAGAAAAGGCCTTACTAAGAATGTAACATTTGAGTAGACTTGAGCCATAAGGCTATCTGGAAAAGGAACATTCTAGAAAGATGGAATAGCAAATGTAAACATTGAGGCAGGAGCATGGTGAATATATTAAAGAGGTGTCAACTGGGCCAATATGGCTGGAGAGGCATGAACATGGTAGAGAGCTGTAGGTGATGGGGTCAGAGAGGTTTTAACCAGAGCCTGACTTTGTTGGTCTTGCAGATTATGGGAAGGACTTGGGTTTTTACCCTGAGGGTTTTGTGAGCAGAGTGGCAGCATCTGAGAAGCTGGGGCAAGGTAGAATCAATTAAGAAGCTGTTGAAACAATCCAATTGTGAGATGACAGTGACTCGGCCTGAGTGGTGTCGCAGGGGTATGGAAAATGATCAGATTCGGGATATATTTTGAAGGCAGAAACAACAGATATTGCTGATAGACTGGGTATGGGCACCTGAGAATGAGAAGTGTGAAGGACAGCTCCTCGTGGTTTTTGGTTGGGCAAGTGGAAGGATGGAGTTGCCATTTCTTGAGCTGGGGAAAATGAGCATAGATTGGGGAGGGCAGAAATTAGTTATACAATGTAGGACATATTGAATTTGAGATGCCCCTTACACAACCAAGTGGTGATGACAAGAAGGCAGACCTATATATGAGTTCTAGAGTTCAGGGCACATACAAGCTAGAATGAGGAATTTAGATTCAACAGCATTGAAATTATATTTAAATCCATGAAACTAGATGAAATTTGAACAGCGAAAACAAAAACACCAGCTCCCAAATATCCCCACTTCCAATTACTCATATGCTTCAATAAATAATTAACCTTTGTCTACATGGCCACGATTCCTACACTTTACAAAACAATCTCATTTCAAGTAATTCTATTATATTCAAAAAAGCAATTTGTTATGTGTAACTAAATTAAATTTATTTTTAGACCATGTAACACTTTCTATATAAATACATTCACAAATCAATGAGAAAAATCAAGGACTATATGTTCTAAGGTTCTCAAACTATGAACACACACACATAACTCTTCAAATATTAAAAGAATTGCTAAAAATTTTACATAGATTCCTTATTTAGTTCTCACAACAACCCAGAAAGGTAAGAGGTATTACTTGTACATTCCCATTTTACAAATGAAGAAACAGGTTTAGAGAGCCTAAGTCACATGCCCAAAGTCACACAGCTAGTGAGTGGCGAAGACATCCTATGGTTAGAATTCACAGATTACAGGGAAAGTGATCCACAGAGGAGATAGGGAACTGGGGGCCTCAAATATTCTCTAAATCTAGTGCTGGTCAAAGACACCAAGAAGGAGAAACAGGACAGACAGACAATGTTTGGCTGCCCATGAGGTCAGAGGCTGACTATCTCAGGCCTTTAACTCTAGGGAGCCAAGCCAACAGGCTGTCTGTGATAGCACTGGGCCAAGAACCAACCCTTAGGGTAGCTGTTAAACAACCAACTATTTACCAAGGGAAGCAATATTGAATTAGATGGTATTATAGGAGTAGTGACAAGGGAGAGATCTGTGGCACCTCCGCTGCTGGGGGAACACTTTCCCACCTCTCTCTGTTTAAATGATAGGAAGGTTTTCAGAGATGCTCTAAGATTTCCCTACAAATGTCCTGAAGATAGAGATATGCCCCTGGGTGATGTATATCAAAGTGTGGTCAGGCCACCATTGGTATAAGACTCATCAGGGGACCTGCTTAACCTCAGGCTTCACCGAGGGCATCAAATTTGGAACAGCTAGCAGCTGTGCCCTGGCACTGGTGTTTCAAGAATATCCCAAAGTGATTCTGGTGGACCAAAGGGGACACAGCCCCAGAGCCTAATCTCTCCAAATGGGGTATAGGCCTATCTCCCAGAATCAGCAGGGGTACGATAATTTTGAGAAGCCCTGCTGATGGGATTATTTGGAAATATGAAACAGAAACACTTCTAGTGTCCCATCCCTTGCCAAATGAGACTATCAGACTGAAGAGAACTAATAGGAGACTGTGAAAAACTGGCTTCTTTAGTGCCTGTGTAATAATCAACTGAGTAAAGAAGCCTCTCTAGGGCAAGCCTAATAATAATGATAATTACAGCACTTAGTTAAACATTCGTTGAGCAGTTACTAAGGGCCAGGCATTGATCTATGAACTCTGTTGTAAGAAGTCACGTAATCCCCACAACGCCCTATTTTATTATAAGTTGGTGCTTTTACTCTCACCCACTTTTTACAGAGGAAGAAACAGAAATATAGAAAGATTAATGGTAGGTGGTAGAGGTGGAATTCAAACCCCAGCAGTCTGGCTCCAGAGCTATGCCCTTAAGTATTCTAGGGAACAGCCTCTCAAAGGATGACTTTCTGTCCTTACCACTGTATTGTGGGTGCTTCTCCAGCAGGATTAAGCAAGGGAGTGACACAAACCAATAATGTCTTCAGAGGGAGGGATGGTAGAACAAGGGGGACACTGAGCTCAGTATATATACTACTGATTCAAGGACAGAGCCATATATCAAGTGTGACCAGGGCCAGCCAGCTGTAACCTACATGAGCCCTCCCACCCCTCTGCCTTGCTCTGCTCGCCTCCCACCCCTGTCCAAAATGCAAATGCCACTCTGTCCAGCAGCCATTCAGCCTCTGGTTCTAACACGAATCCCAATACTTCTAGTTTACATGATTATCCTCATAAATCTTGCTTTAAGAATTATAAAGTTCTTCTATAAAACTTCAGCACATTTCTATGTATGAAAGCTTGATCCATTAATTATCTGGCCCTCTCCTGCCCACAATTTCTATTCTATTTCTCAAAGCATGGTCTGATCAGAATTGCTAAAACAGCCTATTAAAAATGTGGATTCCTAGCACTTATCCCAAACCACAGAATCAAAACCTTTGAAGATGGGGACTGAGAATCCATACTTTTAATACCCTCCCTTAGTGATTCTTATGCACACCAAAGTTTGAGTAGTGTTATTGTTGGTTCTTGGAAAATCTAGCTATAGCAATAGTGTTATAATGTATTCTACTTCAAGCACAAGTAAAATCTTTCCTTCTCTTTATAATGAGCTTTCTCTAAAGCAAACCCTCTTTATCATCAGAAATGAAACCTCTCTATCTGGAGAATAATGATCTCAGCCAGGCTTTTAAACATTTTAGAATCCACCTCAGTTTTCTAAAGTTTCTACTACTCCAATGTATCCCAAGTGTGGCCCCATATCACTAACGATGTTAAGAAGCACCTAGGACAAAACTCTTTTCATTTTAGAGCCATGTGTATTTTAATGTGAACAAAGAAAAATTATAATTGTAATATGCAAACTTAAGGCTGAAAAGACTAAGTGGAAAATAAAAGAATCAATTTTCAAAAATATTAAGTAAATAATAGCACAGGCGATACTCAAATAATAGTCTTAAATTGGGGAAACCTTGTCCTGTCTGCTTTTTTCTAACGGGTACCCGCAGTTTCAGCCCTGCATGTCTGTTCTTCCTCTCTGACCATAGGCATTCTCTGCCTTTATTCCAACGGTGTCTGTGCCTGGAACACTGTCTCCTCTTTTAGATATCTCTTTAAATGTCACCTACCATTTCATGCCCAGTTCCTGCCTCCTTCCAGGAACCCTCTGGATTCTTCCAGCTCTCTCAGCACATTCCCTTTATGAACTCTGGTAATATACTTATGGTACCACTCATTTGGAACCTAATTGCTACTTAAGTGTTTATATGTATATACTTAGCATCATTTCCCTGTGAAATGGAAGCCCCTTGAGAGTATCCTATGGCCTCTTTTACCACTGTATTACCTACAGTGTAAATTTCCCTGGTTGGATCTGAGCACAAAACAGGAATTCCACGAATATGTGA
>NW_007731273.1:94079-96371 GCF_000696425.1 Galeopterus variegatus | reverse complement strand
AGATGAGCAGTCAGAACCAGCTCTACTCTGTGATTCAGCCTATGACTGTGGGCTTCTCTGTATCTCAAGGTTTTTAACCTGTCCGATACCTATTATACCTAATTCATACTTGCTATAAGGCAAAAGAGATGATGATTTTGAAAGTACTTTAAGTAATCATGCATAGTGAAAACATTAGTAACAGCACATAAATCTGTAGGGAGAATAGACCAGGAGGTCAGAGGGGCTCTGTTCCCCACCAGGCAAGCAGTGGACAATAGGAGGTGAGGGCTCCACTTCCAGTACACCTCTGCTTGTCAGATGACTTTGGGTACCCAGTTAGATTCTCTGGGACTCAATGTCCTTATCTGTAAAACCTGCCTGTGCCCTAGATGATCTGGTCTAGAGCTAAGTCCAACATGAATTTAAGAGCTTAGAGTATGGTAACCAAGCAAGTAGTTCTCACTGTGTGCTTCACTAGAAGTGCCAAAGGGTGGGAGTGTTGCTCTGATGCACCCGAGTTTGCGGCAGACCCCAGTGAAGCATCATCAGAGACACTCAGACAGCCTCCCTCCAGAAGACATCTGTTTTGTGGATAAATGCAGACCTGCCTTCACCTTCCCTGCTCTCTGCCCCAGGTCCAACCTACTCAGCTGCAGATCCCTCAGAAGGCCCCCATCTCCTAGCTACCATAGTCAAGTTGTTTTCTTCCACTTCTCATTCAAAAACAACAAGAACTTCAAAATCACAGGTTTTTAAGTGTTGAGGTCTGGCTCTGAACTGCTCCTCCTCAGACATGCACTCTCTGCTTACACGAGTAAAAGAACTAAGACCATGTGTGGAAAGGAAACAGGGAATGAGTGGAACTCTTTTTGGGGATGGGAGGGCAGAGGTGAGGGGCATCTGTGAAGTGGAATGGTATGGCACTGAACTCTTTGGGATTCCATAAAGGTTTGCCTGCTTCCCAAAGTGTAAGACACAAATCTCCTAGAGTTGTACTGGTGTCGCTTGTTGGAGCTTCCCTGTAAGCCCAGTAACCATGGTTTCAGGCAGACTACATCACAGCCATGAGCATAAAGAGAACAGGCTTTTTCCTATTTTTTCCCCTTAAACTCCAAGTCCTTGAAAAATAACATAATGTGATATGCCAACGTGATTCAGATGTAACCTCTGACCCCAGGACACTTATAAAGTTATGTGTTTTTCAATAGAAAGTAATTCTTCTACATCTCTTCATGAGGCTCAGATATCTGTCTGTGTAGCAAAGAACCCTGAAAACATATGCATCCAGAGTGACACTTATTCTTGGTGGAAACATGTAACAAACCTGAAAATACAGAAATCCATTTCCTAATTTAACACTTTCCTTCCAAGAATAGCTGAAAAACGAGCTTGCTTCTCTCTGCTTGTTTAAGTGCCAAGGTTGAATGCGTTTGGTTTATAGTACACTGACAAGGCCCATTTCCAAGTCCCTGATATTTTGACAATGTAATCAATCAACTCAATCTCAGATTTAGAAACAGTATTTCATCGCACAGTATCTTGACAATCAAAACAGGGAAACAATATAACTTTAAGTAAGATTTAAAGCGCTGACTTCTAATTACCCACAAGCTGAACCATTTTTAAAATATAACATTCACTCTGGATGAATGGGCAATGAACTGGGCAGAACAGTTGCCTAGAGGGGACATCCTGGAGGAGAACACATTTTTCTCCCCGCATGTCAGAAGATGAGCTAACTACCATGCAGCGGAATAGAAACAAGCAAGCTTCCCCTCGTAAGGAAAAATAAAGCAACTCCTCACTGGGCTACGCAGGACAAAGCCAGGACGTGCAAGAAGCCTTCAGTGTGAGGCTCCACGTGCCTCTCCAAGGACGGAGGGACCCACCCACACACAGTCACACACAGCCAGCCCACCACGCGCCTGCGGAAGGAGGCTGGTCTTCGGCCAACCTTCAGCACCAGTGGCTCGGGGCTCTCCTAGATTGCAAGCCCCCAGCAGCACCCGCTGTCTGGAGGTCACGGAAGGGACAGAGGGCCGTAACCTCATTCCAAGTCTCATCATCTTAACCCCAATGCCTATTACTCCCCAGCTACTAAGTGAAGTGTGCCTCCCCAAGGAAACTGAGACTTAAATACACACACACACACACACACACACACACACACACACACACACACACACACACACCCAGTAGTCTCCGAGCCCCAGGACCAATACGAAGGCCAGCAAGTCTTTCTCCGAGACCCCACATCTGGGTTCCCGGACCAGGAGGCGCCGAACTCACCCAGTCCTCGAAGTGGCGGCT
>NW_007731273.1:92293-93510 GCF_000696425.1 Galeopterus variegatus | reverse complement strand
AAATACACACACACACACACACACACACACACACACACACACACACACACACACACACCCAGTAGTCTCCGAGCCCCAGGACCAATACGAAGGCCAGCAAGTCTTTCTCCGAGACCCCACATCTGGGTTCCCGGACCAGGAGGCGCCGAACTCACCCAGTCCTCGAAGTGGCGGCTCCCGTTCTGCAGCAGCTCCTCGAACTGGATAGTGCAATTGGCCACGAAGTCGTCGTAGCCGATGGGGGCATCGTGAAAGACGGCCAGCTCGATCTTGCGTCCGTTGCACACATCGGTGACGAACTCGTCGTGCCAGGCCGGACTGTTGGTCTTCTGCTTGGTGGCCGTTTGGCCGATGCGCGAGTCGTCCACGTTGAGGGCGATGTAGGGGTCGAGAAGAAAAGTCTGCGGCCTGGGTCCCACCGCATGGCGCAGCGACCAGGCTGTGGGCTTCAAGCTCACGGCCTCGCAGATTTTGATCTTAAGAAGGCCATTGAACACTACCATGGTCGGGGCGGGGAGTGGGGGCCGGATCACTCCCTCTGCCCCGAGGGCAGGAATGAAGAGCCTACGGCCGGGCGCTCCGAGCCACGGGGAGTCCTGGGTCCCCTCTCGCCCCACGCCACACACTCCCTACACCTGGTGGCGTTGCGCCCTGGCGCGGGCGATTCTCAGCGAGTGCATGTATTTCCTCGCCGGGTTCCTAACGGAAAACAGGGAGGGGGGGAGAGATGGGGGACGTCCGTGTTTGGAACAAGTCTCCCCACCACCACCACCACCAGCGGCACCTCCAGAAGAGGAGATGGGCTGTCGGCTCCGCTGCAAGCCGCAGGAGCTGCCTCGCCGCCTCGCTGGCTCTCCGGGTCCGGGCTGCAGGGAAGCGGGCGCGGCGCCCGGCGCTTACCTACCTTTCCGAAACATAATCCCCAGGAAATTTCGACTCCGGGAGGGGCAGGAGGCGGTGGGACGGGGCGGGGACGAGAACCAGGGGCGCAGATTTCAACCCGGATCCTCTTCGCACACCCAGCGCCTGCCTCTGACCGCGCGGGGCGGGGGACGGACCGAGGGATGTTCAGTCTATCCGGAGAGATGCATGTCGAGAGGAAATGGTCCTCCTCGGAGCCAAATTTTTAAAAATCCACAAGCCACACAGCCAGCCCGGCCGCCGCCTCCTGGACGAAGCAGCGCCGCGCCGCAGCCGGCGATCGGGAGGCGCCAGGA
>NW_007731273.1:72454-92060 GCF_000696425.1 Galeopterus variegatus | reverse complement strand
GCCCGCCCGCCGCGCTCCCCGCGTCCCCGCTCTCGGCCGCTGCTCGCTCGCCGCCCGCCAGCCCGCTCTCCGCCGCGGTCTCCTCTGCCTCCGTCGGTGTGCGAGCGAGTCTCCCTCCCTCTAATGCAGGAAATGCGCAAAAGACGTCAGTGAGTGAGTGTGAGTGTGTGTATGTGTGTGTGTGTGTGCGTGTGTGTGTGTGCACGCGCGCGCGCGCTCGCCAGTGTTTGGGGAAATAGAAAGTTTTGCCGGTTGGGGGAGCAATACGGGAAAAGTGAGCCGAGGAGAGAACAGGAGAGAGACGGCGAGCCTGCCCGGGTCGCGGCGGCGGGCGGGAGAGCCGGGCGGGGACCCTGAGCGGGACCCCGGGGAGTGGCGGCGGGGGACGGGGGCCGCGGGCTGCTGATGCGTGGTCTTTGCTCTCCGCCGGGAGACTCGCGGGCCTCGCATCTCTCGGGGACTCTGCGGCCAACACTGTCATTTTGAGACGGGGGCAGGCGAGTGGCGGGGACTCGGAGCCTCCTCCAGTCCCACCCCCACTCGGGCAGTGGCCGGCAGGAGCAGTCTGCGGAGTATTGGCCCTTCTGTCATTCTGACCGGGGACGCTCGACTCGGCTGCGGTGGGGGAGGGGGAGGAGGAGGGACGATCCAGCTCGGTGTGAGTTTTTAAACATGATTATTTTCTCTTTTCTTTCTTTAGGGGTCACTCTCTCCTTCGGGATCTGTCCAGGGCTTCTCAGGCTGCGAGAACTTGTTGACAAGTGAAAGCTTGGTAGAACCCCGGCTCGCTTTGTGTGCCTGTTTATATTTACAAAGCGACTCTTCCTGTTGACACGGGACCTCGTCTGCGCCCCTTTGGGGGACATCGGCTCTGACCAGTGAGATGACAGCGGCCGTCGCGGCTGCGGGGGGCGAGTGGTCGTGTCCATGCTCATTTCCTCCGTAACCTTTAAACTCTCGCTGGAAGCCGCGGCGGCGGCTGGTCACGTGAGGCGAGCCCTGGGCTGCTGGGGAAGAATTTCCTCCGCGGGGAGCTGGGACGGGGAAGGCGGCCAGGCGAGGGACTGCCCCGCGCGGGGGAACTGGGAACCTGGGAGGGCTGGGCGAGAGCGCCGAGGCCCGGGGCGCGGCCCACCTGGACACCGGTGGGGGCTGCGCAGGCCAGAGGGCTTCGCCACCTGGAGCTGCGGGTTGAGCCAGTAGGAAAAGAAAACCTCCGCCCTCACCCTTGTGCCAAGTCAAGTCAGGGAGTTTGCAGGGACCACGGTAAGCTGAGTGTTCATCTGACGGTGGTTAGTGCGGACTAAAATTGAAAACTCGCCTCCCGATCACTTTTTCTTCAGTGGAAAAAGGTTATCTTTGCCTGTGGCTTAAAGGCTTAAAAAGGCTTAAAGGCGAGGAAGGAGGCAGTCCCCTGGAAAAACAGAATATCAAGTGCGGCATACAGTCCCAAAAATGATGAGAAAAGTACCAAGGCCACTGTGGCAGATCCTCTCGCCTCACAAGAGCCTGTCAAGTCGATGCCTGTAGTCGCTTTCGGGAGTTTACAAGTACTTACAAGTAATTCCTGTAGCCCGCTCTGTCGAATGGGGCAGATGAGCAGAGATGGTGCTAAAATGCAGTCTTAGGGACGACTTAGATAGTTCACACGTAAAAAAATCGGTATTTAAAGTTGTGCCTTACATGGCCACTCGCTCCAGCTGGATGTATGATATTTTAAAATATGTCAGTTTGCCAAGACACAAGCAGGGATATGTCTCTGCTGTTTTTTTTTTTTTTTCTTTGATCATTTGAATTTTTTCCTCTTGATTCTTAATTCCACCATTCTATTCTTACTAAGCTTTTCCCCCCTTAACGGAGCAATGGCAAATACAGTTTGATCTTCTAAAAATGCATTTGGGAAGCAGGACCA
This sequence comes from Galeopterus variegatus, assembly GCF_000696425.1. Lineage (NCBI taxonomy): Eukaryota > Metazoa > Chordata > Mammalia > Dermoptera > Cynocephalidae > Galeopterus > Galeopterus variegatus. The sequence continues at coordinate 90,148 of NW_007731273.1, read as the reverse complement.
GCACTAAAGTGAAATGAATGAGATACTTTTCCAAGAAGCAATATTTAAAAGGTACCGATAAGCTCAGTAGTCAAGATCAATAATATTTTAATACAATATTTTTAAATTTTTTAAAAATCAAATTTTTAAAAATTACAAACTTTTTAAAAATCAAAAGTTATGTAAAAATCCAGCATGAGCATAATACACAAGTCCCCCTTATCTGCAATTTTGTTACCCACGATCCCAAAATATTAAATGGAAAATTCCAGAAATAACAATTCGTAAGTTTTTAATTGCTCACTATTCTAAGTAGCCTGATGAAATATTGCTTTGTCCTGCCGGGGATGTAAATCATTTCTTTGTCCAGCGTATCCATGCTGCTATATACACTACCCACCCACTGGTCACTTAGCCTCCACCGTTATCAGATTGCCCATAGCTTTATCACAGGGTTTGTATTCAAGTAACCCTTATTTTACTTAGTAATGCAGGTAATATTACTTACAGTGCAAGTAATATTACTTAGTAATATATTACTTAGTTTACTTATTTTACTTAGTAAAGCACAAGAGTAGTGATGCTGGAAAACTGTTATAATTGTTCTATTTTATTCATTATCATTGTTAATCTCTTACTATGTCTAATTTATAAATTAAACTTTATCAAAGGTATGTATGGACAGGAAAAAACATAGTATATGTACAGTTCAGCACTCTCTGTGGTTACAGGCATCCACAAGGGGTCTTGTAGTGTATCCCCTGCAGAAAAGGGGGTCTACTGTATCCAAATTTTAAATAATTTTAAATATTGCACTAAAATATAATTTATATTATTGCATTTATTGACAGCCCTTAAATTTTGTGCCTGAGCCGAGTGCTTCATTTACCTCCCCCTAGTCCCAGCCCTGCAGGGAAGTCTGGAAAGTCAAGGATTTCATGAAGTTAGGGGTTTTTCACTACTTGGTGTTTCACACCTTCTCTCTCCTTGTTCTGGGTGAGTCCTATCTTACATGCAAACAGAAAAATGCATGGGATTGAGAAACATTAACCTAAATCCCTCCTCTGTAGTGTGTTAAACAGGAAACAAGTTTAGAATTAAGAGCACACTGAACTTGAACATTTTGCATATCATATTCCCCATCCCCAGGAAAGACCCCCAAATATATTAAGTGGGTCTGTTATCATCTTAGTGACTATCTTAAAACAGGTAACCTACAAACTCTCATCACCAAATCCTTGTGTCCTGGGTAAAGTCATAGGAAGGCAGCATGTACCTCTTAGCAGACTGTTACTCCATGTGAATAATCAGACTGCAATTCTCAGAGGCAACCAATACCAGCCTCCTTTCCATTACAAGTCTTTGTGGGATGGGGGTACTAAAAGGCTTGTCAAACAAAATAGCTGTTTTACATTGGATGAATGTTTACATAAAAAAGGGAGAAAGCAAATACTCTGCATGCAAACATTGCTAGTTCCCTGGCCCTCTTACATCCTTATTTCTAAATAAATCTCTCACCTTCCTACTCTCAAACTTGGCCAGATGAAAATATATATTCTCCAGGAGCATCATGGTGATGTCAGACATGAGCTTAAGGGGAAACCCCTTAAATTTACCTGAGGGGGAGATGGGTCTAAAGTAATCCCCTGCTCTAGATTTCATGTGAAAAGAAAAGTCCCTGCAGGAGGAGAGCTCAAAATGTAAAAAAAAAAAAAAGTCAATAACTATTGCCTACTTCATCCTTCTCCTGGCCCCTGTGTACAATCCTGAAAGACAAGACAGCGATTGGTGTCTACATTGAGTAAAATGTCCTTTGGATTCCAGCTATGTCCTAGTTATTTCATAATCTTTCAGAGAGAAAAGAGGAGAGGAAGAAAACTGATATAAGAATTTAACAAATACGATCAAGATGGGGTCCTTGTCCTTTTAAAATTAAGGATCATAGGAAACATAGGAAAAGGACTGATAGAGAGCAAGTGTGCCCAGGGCAGTGTGATCAATGTTGCAATAGATCTGAGGATGGGAGTGGCACAGGGGATGGATCAACCCTTTGCCTGGGGGAGCGTGGGAAGGCATCACCTAGCAGGGTCATTTGAACAGGTCTGGGCTTTCCAATGGGAGTTCCTCCAGCAGCAAAGAGGAGGGGAAGGGCATGGAAGCAAAGGGAACAGAGTGTGCAGTGTACAGGTAGAAAAGACCATGGCTATCTGGGATGAGAAAGCAGCCAGGTGTGCCTGGTTTGTGGCAAGTAACAATAGGAGATGAGGTAGGTTGCAACCCAATAGTTAAGTCCTAGTACGGCCTGCATATGGATTTGAACTTTTTCCTGGAGAGAAACATTCCAGTGGGCAAGCAGCATTAACTGGAGCTAATACTTTACAAATGCAATTTTGTGGCAAATGGATATTTTCCTCTTCTGTAATTTTTCTCCAGAAGACTCACCTTAGAACAGGGTGTTAGTCGATCCAAGTCTGATGATGATTTATACTCTGTCTGATCAAAAATGACACAGTTTGTGAATGCTGTTTAGATCAGCTAAAGGAAGCAGGGACTGGTAGCCAGAACCTTAGACTAGCATGTTAATATTCATGTCCTTGTTGCTGTGCTGGTTGTTGCCATTTATAGAATGTTAATGGGCTTCTGCAAAGGTCTGCCTGGTCAGGGTCTATCATACATTCCACACATGCTCCATTGTACAGAATTCAACCACCTGGGCCATGGAATGGAATGTGCAGCAGCATGATGGGCCGTGCCCCAGCCTAGTCCCCACCTGACTCCCAGGCTCACTTCTAACTTTGCTCCAGGTCCACCCTCCGGTTCCTGGCTCTCGTCTGACCTGCCATGTCTTATTCTGGCTCCATCTCTGCTCTGAACTCTGGTGCAGTAACTCAGGCTAAGCTTCACTTACACCTGCAAGGAGGTACGGGGATCAGAGGTAGCCCCATAGAGCTTAAAGATGGATGCAGGGAGGGGATGGCCTGGGCCATCCTTCCTCAGTGCCCTTGAGCATAAGCCCCACCACACTCTAGGGCACCTTATAGAAAATAACATCACATGCCTCATCTTCTTTGGCTGAGATATTGGGCTGTGTGTTGAGACTTTGAAGTACATATATCAATCCAAGGGTCTTATACTAAGTACCTGCTATGTACAGGATACTGGTACAGTTGCTGTAGGAAGGACAAATAGATATATGGATGATTCCTAGAAATATATATATGGGAGATGGGTAGATCAATTCAGTCAGTCATTTATTTAGCAGGTGGTAGTAAATGTCATGTCATTTCAAGCGCTGGGGGAAAAATGATGACACACAATGACCCTGTATTAATTGAGATTGGCTAGGTCATGCTGCTGTAGTAGCAATCCCCAAGGCCTTAAAATAGCATAGGTGTCTTCTCACACATGCTATAGTCCATGCCAGGTCGGCTGGGAGCTCTGCTGCACATCAGCATCATTCTCATTCCCGGATGCAGGCTGGCTGAAAGTCTCTATGTGGAACCTAGTTGGTCACAGGCAGAGAGCAAGAGGACATGTGCAGGGGCTTACATAGGTAAATTGTCCACCCAAAAGTGCTAAAGTACTTCCACTCACTAGGCGTTAGATAGATCCAGTCGTGTGACCGCTCCCCCAACCTCAAGGGGCTGAGAAATTCTACCACCTGCATGGGCAAGAAGCCTGAAATACTTGGAGAATAGCACCGACGGCTGCCATAGACACTCTTCTCAAATAACTGGTACAGAAAGGTAATTCAAGGTAGCACACAGTAAATGACAGATAAATGGCCCAGTCAGAAAGCATTGTAGAAATTTAGCTGTAGCAATGATCACAATAAGAGTGGGACTGTTTGATCCCAACAAAGGCCCTGGGCCACTGCATACAGAAGGCTTCAGATGATGTGGAGAATCTTGCCTAATATGAGAACCAGCAGCCACCTAAGCTCCTTTCCCTCTCCCCTTCATATGCCCAAACTCACAGGACCTGCAGATCCTTAAAGCCACTTCCACACTAAGACAGCACTAAAGAGGCATTCACACACATTGAAACTCAGAAGACTCCACAGGATTTGAGAGATCACAGTGTCTATACTCTTTACTGTTATTAAATTCCTCTATTAAATGAGGAAGCTGAGACCTAGAGAAGTTAAGTGACTCGCAAAAAAAAAAAAAACCTCAAAATCCTAATTAGAGGTCTAGCGCAATTATATCTCCTAGTTAAATTTGCCGTTTTTTCTATATTGTCATACTGGAACCAGTGCAACACCTTTACCTCAATTACATTTTAATTCCTAAGAAACAACATTCCTGTAAATCCAAGGTCCACATTTGTTTTAATTTATTGGTTCTAAGTTAAACGAGCCTTAGCACGGTACAATATAGTAATCCTTGTAATCACATATATAATATATACTATAATAACATAATAATAACTCTTAAGGGAACTATGATATTGATAGAGTTCTTCCTTAAGTTGTTTTGTTGATAAGACACTTCATCGTTCCTCAACTTCTATATTTTTGCATCTTCTCTTCTAACAGATGTGTAGATGTGTTTTCAGCATATGGTTTTATGATACCTGTACCAAGTGTAACAGCTGTTTCCTCAGTGGATATTTTATCAATTATCAGATCAGAATAACTGATCTGACTTCAGACTGGGTTATATTTCTCCAGTACAATCAAGACATTTGGTTGATCCATTTCTACTTCTAATTTACCTTTCAGGATCAATGAGCTGGGACTAGAGGACAGGGAATACTGCCTTTTGTCACTGATATTAATCATTTAGGTGTAACAAAATATGTAACCAAAACCAGTTAAATCCACAGGTTCTGTTGCAACAAATATGTGATGCAGGGTGGCAAATTCTTCCCTCCTTTATTTAAGGCCCAAATCCTCCATGGGAAGAGGGCTTCATTCTCCTCGCTGAAGCTATAGCTCTCCTTGAACTCTCCTCCCACTTCACCCCTACTCCTCCTTATGGCTCTGAACCTCTCCCTACTATAGTGTAGTACAGTTATTTGGTACCTTTCTTAATTCTGACACTTCCCTGGAAGGTCTTTAAGTATGGAGACCCGGTATGAGTCATCGTGGTACTCTTCAATATCTTGGACATAGCAGGTGCAACTTTGTGCTCTTTACACGTTTGAAATAAGAAGAGTTTCACAAACAGTCCTCTTGTCGGTCTCTCCCCTCCATGCCCCATGAGTCCCCGGGGATGGCTGGGTCTCTCACTCCGCCGCAACCCTGCAGTAACGAAATCCCTGGGCGGCTGGCCGCACCTGTGGGCCCCGGGCTGCCTCGCCGGGCTCCGTGAGCCGACAGCGCCCTCTGGGGGACGCGAGCGTGCCCGGCTCCTTTGCTCCCGTTGCTCCCGCGGCTCGGACCGCCTCAGCTCCCTGCTGTGCGGGGCTCAGCCCTGAGCCCAGCCGTGACGGGGGAGACGAACGTTCTTCCTCACCTTGCTCCAGCTTCCCTCCCATGACCAACCTTCCCCACTTTATCGGTGTCAATGGAACCTGAGCCTCCGAGGAGGTTCCATTGACCTGCAAGGCAAAGGCTGCTGTCCCAGCTGGCGGCTGCATGGTGACACAGGCTCAGACTCGCGGGTCATTTGGTCTACCCTCGGCTGCGGACCTGGCTGGGGACTGGGAGAACGAATAGTGCGGGCTGGGGTACGTTCACATCATGGTTCAGCAGTCAAGGAAGGCACCGTGCTGTACACAAGCAGGAACAAAGGTATTCGGAACGCGACCTCCGGCCGCTGAGGAACTCAGGGCCACTAGGCACCCTGATGAACGCTTTCTTCCTGCGGGGCACGGATTTGACCCCGCCTCCGGGTTCGGGTAGGTGTCTCTCAAATTCTTACCTCACTGAAGGATTCCCCTTTAAAAGTCAGGCTTTTCCCCACTTCTCCCCACTCCTTTCCGCTGTCCTTTCTTGCTCCGAGCCTGTGGCACGTCAGGTTAACTTTCGACAAAGGAAGCTTTTCTGAATCGTCTTATTCTTGAAAATGCAAACATAAGCTAACCAGGAAAGCCGGGCCGGGTGCAGCTGATGCAGGCCGGCGTTCTTGGAGTGTGGGAACCAAGCATGGAACCTTCTCCAAGTACCTGAGATTTCCCAGAGAGTTCTGAGGAAAGGTGACGGCCACGCCCAGGACAGGCATTAACATCTGGCATGTGGCATCTCAGGGGTCACTTTGGGACGGTAACCGGTGGCTGGGGGCGGGGGCGGAGGTTCTAGTGAGGAAGGAGAAAAGGATGGCTGTCCTTCCTCCCTGAAAACCATGCCAGCTCCCTTTCTTTACTGGGTCCTGCCCCTGTTATTCCCTCTGCCACGACTCCATGCCCCATCCTGTGGGTCTCAGCTTCAATGGCATTTCATCTGGGAGACTCCCTGATCCCGCATCGGCCTGAATACATTTTATCATCATTGTTCTACTTGTTTGTTTCCCCCAAAAGCCGAATTACAGTGGGGCTAATAAGCTTTAGGGTCCCTCACTTGTACTTCCTCCAAGGTTCTGTTCCTAATTTCGTATTCCCAATTTTGTATTCTTTTTCCTGAAAAGGGCTCTTCAAATTGTTTAAGCTTCAGTCCCCATGAAACCTGGGTCCATCCTAGTGTCCAGAGCACATGCTAGGCTCCCAATAAACGTTTGTTAGAAGAAAGAAGAAAGGAAGAAATGATCCTTAGCTAGTGCTTAGCCAGCCAGTGGTTTTCCTGGAAATCCTCAGCATTGTCATCTGGATGATCTGGATGGCAGGCATGAAGTGTCTGTCCCTTCACACAGGAAAGGACACTTCCAGCTTGGAAGCTCAGGAACTTAGCTCTAGGATCTTGGGCAAATTACCTGCCTTTCCATGGGCCAGGGTTTATTCAAATGTAATAGGAAGGTGTAACAATTACTTTATAGAACAATAATGGGTATTGATTTATGGGTAGGTACAGTACCTGCCACAAGTAGTTCTCAGGAAATACTAGTTTCTTTTCCTTTATATACATCCTTTATATACATTAAGAATGGATTATTCCATTCTTAATTTTTTTTATTTCTAGCACTGACAGCTTCCCCCCTCCCCCAAGGTGGCTCTTGGATAATGGGGTTTTAGTGTGGAGAGTCAGAGCACACAAAGAGATTTGTACTGGGCCCCACTGAGAATGTTCAGAGCCCAGGTCTGGGTATCCCCCTATACACTGTCCCTACCTACAATAGGATATAAGACTGCGTGGAAAAATTCAAGAAACTTGAACAATAATATAAATTTAAAAAAATTTTTTTAAACAAATAATGCTGGCTAACCAGTTTTCCCTTGCAGCTGTGGTTGAGTTTTGCTGACTTTTAACCCAACTGGAACTCTAATTTATGTTTCTCCCCTCAGGGATAAAAAGTAGTAATTTATCTCTGTCTCACAGAGAAGAAACAGACTGAAATGACATTGGCCACGCGCCTCAAGTGCCATAGTTGGCAAGCTGCAGACACACAACTGCAGCCCAAGTCCCTGCTCCCACTTTCTGGACACAGCCTTCTGTCCCTTGTCTTTCAGGAAGGATTGATGCACACCCTGCTCAATTGATTCAAGTTCCTGCCCTGAACCTCATCTAGTGAGAACCAATGTGCTAGCTGAGGCAAGATCTGACCCTACCACCACAAAGTTTAGCATGTCATTGTGGCTTTTCTCTAACAAGAATTGAGAAGTGGCAAATGTTTCTCTTGTTTTTCTCTGGTGACATCCACACATTCTGTGTTTGCGTGTGCCAGGGCTTCACAATCCACAACAAGGTGGGTAGGACATGCAGAAGGAGGGTGGGGTGGGAAGGGCATTTTGCAATTTACTATAAGGTCTGCAAGTTCCACTATTCATTTCTTAAAATAATGATAGTAGAAGTAGTAGTAATAGTAACAACAGTAAGAGCTAACAACTATTGGTTGAGATCTATGTGCCAAGCATTACCATTTTTTAAAAATTAAATAACCTTTATTGTTTGGTGCCATAAAAAGATTTGATTATCATTCCAGCATTGGTTTTATCCACCCGATTTTTTTCTCATTTTTATTTTTTAAAATTTTTAAAGGAATTTGTTTTTTAATTAAAAAGTATTGATTGTACATATTTATGGGTTACAGGTATATTTCAATACATGTATACAATGTGTAATGATCAAATCAGGGTAATTAGCATATTCATCATCACAAAACTATAATTTCTTTGTGATGAGAACATTTGATCTCTTCTAGTCATTTGAGAACATACAAAAAAATTATTGTTAATTATAGTTTCCTAGCACTACTGTACTCTACTAGAACTTATTTTTCCTATCTAGCTATAAATTTGTGTCTGTTAACCAACCTCTCACTATCCCCCCCGCCACCCCTTTCCATCTTCCAGTAACCACAATTCTACTCTCTACTTCTAAAAGTTTAACATTTTTTTTTTTTTAGCTCTCACATATGAGTGAAAACATGCAGTGTTTATCTTTTTGTGCCTGACTTATTTCACTTAACATAATGTCTTCCAGGCTCATCAGGCATTAACATTTAACAACCCTCTTAATCATCAAAACAGCACAATGAAATATGTATTAGCGTATTTCTCCAATTCTAAGATACACATTTTTTTTTTAATCACATATTGGATTCTTCTAACAGTACTTTCTTATAATGGCTTATATTATAATTGCTGGTGAGTTTTTTGGGTTTTCTTTGTTTTTTTAATCTCTTAGTAGTACATACAATTAGGGTACATTTTACAAATTAAGTAACTAAGGTGGAGAAAAACTAAGCAATGTTCCCAGGGTCTTGCAACGAGAGCCTGGATTCATAGACAAGTGGTCCAGCTCCAGAGCCTACCCGTTTGTTTGCTTGTTTTGCAATCTTGGGCATTCTGTGAACACCTCATAGTCAGCCATAGGTCTGTCCATTGGGAAGTGGGCTCACGTGGACTGCATAGTCTATGAAATAGGATATATATCCTATTATATATATATATATATATATGAGCCATATATAAATATATACCTCATATAATATATATATATCACATATATGTTTCTTTTGAAAAATATAAAGCAGTTTACAAATGTAAAGTATAGTAACAATAAGAATATTAGTAAAACTTAGCAGATGGTTAAGAACAAGAAAAATAATAGAATATTTAAAAGTTAGGCACCATGATTCTAAGATTAATTTTATTAAGGAAGAGATATTAGGGTAGAAAATGTAGCAATGTTTTGAAGTACTATTTCCTTGAAATAATTATTATACCTGTGATTCTATTCTGTTTTTCACAGAAAACTCTAAATTTAGATACTCCCTGAAGAAAAACAGAGGCCAAGTTTAACCTGGCTGGATGGACCTGGGGTAGAGAACAGACATCAGAAATGTCTCCTGCGAGAAAATCCTCTCCTGTGGTTGCTTCCTACTTCTTTTGGCCTTGATTGAGTTACTTCCACTCTTTGACCAAGAAGTTTCTCCAACTGTGAAATGAGGAGTCTGTACCAGCTATAAACTTTTTTGATGGTTCATCCGTAGCCTTTTAAACAACATTTTAACACATATCCTCAATATATGTATCCTCTTTGTCTTTCATTTACAAAGAGTAAAATTTATTCTGTGTGTGTGTGTGTAGTTCTCTGAGCTTTAACACATATATAAATTTGTGCAAGCACCACCCCAATCAGTATACAGAACAGTTCCATCACCGCCCAACACTCCCTTGTGCTACCTGCTTGTAGTGAAACTCTGCCCCCCACACCTAACCTCTGGCAACCACTGATTAGTTCTTCATCCCTGTAGTGTCACCTTTTCCAGAATGTCTTAATAAATGGAATCATACAGTATGTAGCCTTTTGAGACTGGCTACTTTCACTCAGCAGAAGGTCTTTGAGCTTCTTTCTCTGTTGTTGAGTGTATCAATAATTTGTTCTTTTTTATTGCCAAGTAGTGATTCACTGAATGAATGTCCTACAGTTTACTTAGTAACCCACTCATTGAGGGGCATTTAATGTGCTTCCAGTTTTGGGTGATTACGAATATAGCTGCAGTAGAGCTGATTATTTAGCTTAGTTGATTAGAGCATGGTGCTGATAACACCAAGGTCAAGAGTTTGGATCCGTGTACTGGCCAGCTGCCAAACAAACAAACAATAAAGCTGCTATAAACACAGACATTTTGGGTAAGCGTAAGTTTTCATTTCTGTAGAGTAATTAGGAGTGGGACTGCTGGGTTGTATTAGTAAGTAGTATATGTCAAACTCTATAAGAAACTGCCAAACTGTTTTGAGTGTCTATCATTTTGCATTCCCACCACGAATGAGAGTTTCAGTTCTTTCACTTCCTCACCAGCACATGGCATCTTCATTGGTGGTGGTGGTGCTGCTGCTGCTGTTTTAATTTTAGTCATTCTGATAGTTTTATAGTAGTATGACATTATGGTTTTAATTTTTATTTTCATAATGGCTAATGATTATGAGCATCTTTGCAGTGTGCTTATCTGCCATCTGTATAATTTTGGTGAAATGTTTAACCAAATATTTTGCCTGTTTTTAAAATTGGGTTGTTGTTTTCTTAATGTTGAGCTTTGAAAGTTATTTACATTTCTGAATACAAGTCCTTTGTTGGATATGTGATTTGCTAATATTTGATCCCATTTGATAGCTTGTCTTTTAAATCTCTTCAACAATGTATTTTTGCAGAAAAACTTTTTTGATTATGTCTAATTTATCTTTTTTTTTCTTTGATGAATTAGCTTTTGATGTCATATGTAAGAACCCTTTACCTAACTCAAGGTCACAGTCATTTTCTCTTATATTGTTAAATAAACATTTTACAGTTTTTATTTTACATTTAGATCTATGATCATTTGAGGTTAATTTTCCTATAAATTATACTGATACATAAGTCAAGATTCATTATTTTTTGCTTATGGATGTCCAGTAGTTCCATTCATTGAAAAGACTATCCTTTATCCATTGAATTGTCCTCATATCTTTGTCAAAAATTAATTGTTCATGAACTGTATCCTTTAAAATGGTTATAATGATGAGTCAAGATTCATTATTTTTTGCTTATGGATGTCCAGTAGTTCCATTCATTGAAAAGACTATCCTTTATCCATTGAATTGTCTTCATATCTTTGTCAAAAATTAATTGTTCATGAACTGTATCCTTTAAAATGGTTATAATGATGTATTTTATGTTATGTGAATTTTATCTCAATAAAAGAATCTATCTTAAAAAATCAATTGATCATATTTTTGTGGGTCGATTTGTGGACTCTCTGTTTTGTTCCACTGATCTATGTGTTTATAGTTTCATCAATACCACACTGTCTTGATTACATAGCTTTAGATTAAGTTTTAAAATTAGTCAGTAGGAGTCTTCTATCTCTGTTCTTCTTTTCAAATTGTTTTGGTTATTCTAGGACCTTTGCCTTTTCATATGTATTTTAGAATCCAGCTTGCCTATATCTACAAAAAATCTTACTGGGATTTTGATTATTATTGCATTAAATCTATAAAATCAATTTGGGTCCTGTACAGTTGCCAGGTAACATACAGGCCACCCAGTTAAATCTGAATTTCAGATAAACAACAAATAATTTTTAGTATAATTATGTTCCAAATATTGCCTGGCACATAATTATACTAAAAATGTATTAGTCATGAATGGATGTTGAAGTTTGTCAAGTGCTTTTTCTGCATTAAATGATATGATCTTTTTTTATTTAGTCTTTTGATGGTGGATTATACTGATTGACTTTAAAATGTTGAACCAGCCTTGTTTTCCCATAATCAATTCCACTTGGTGGTGCTGTACTATTATTATTATATATGGCTGTATATATTGCTAATTTTTTGAGAATGTTTGCATCTGTATTCATGAGGGATATCAGTCTGAAGTTTTCTTTCTATTCTTATTTTCTAATTTAAGCATTTAGTGCTAAATATTTCCCTCTGAGCCTTGCTTTAGCTGCATTATTTTCATTTAGTTCAAAATACTTTCTAATTTCCCCTGACATTTCCTCTTTGATCCATGGATTATTTATACATATTATTTAGATTTCCAACTTTTGGGGGACGTTTCAGATATCTTTCTTTCTTTCTTTCTTCTTTCTTTGGCTGACCAGTACAGGTATTGAATCCTGGACCTTGGTGTTATCAGCACTATGCTGTAACCAAATGAGCTAACTGGCCAGCCCCCAGATATCTTTCTGTTATTGAGTTCTAGTTTAATTTTGTTATGATCATAGAATATATTTAGTATTATTTCAATTGTTTTAAATATAAATATGAAAGAGTTCCAGGTCTTCTGACTAGAAACCTAGGGCTTTAATTTCCTTGCTCTGCCAATTATATACTGTAACTGAGTCTACCCCTGGGGACAAGTGGAAGGAGGATAAATAGAGAAAAAAAGCAATGGGGGGTTTCCTATATTTTTAGGATCACAGTTGCAACGGTTAGAGAGAAGCATTCCCCTCCTTCTGTGTTTTAAGTGTCTATTGGCAGCTGCTGCCATCACGCCACAGCAGGATTGCAGTTTTGTGTTTGGGTCTTCCCTGGGGCTGGGATGGGAGGGTAAGTTAGAAATAAGAAGAGGATTTCCCCAGATATCTGTATTCCATAGGTGCCCTCTTTCCTGTACCTCAGACAAGAAAGAGAAGTCTTTCCTTGGGACATGCCTGGTGCAGTTTTTGGATTTGGTATTTGTTCGAGTCCAGGCTAGGAGATATGGAAGAGAAAAAAAAATAAAGAAAACTCACCATCAGGTCATTAGTACTTCTAGTTTTGGTTTCCTTCCTTATGTGTCTGCTATCATTTACTCTTCAGAGCCTTCAGATAGCTTCTCCAAGCATTCTGTCTAGAGTTTTAGTTGCTTACTCCATTCTTTCCAGAACTGGAAGCCCAATCAATGTAGTTTTAATGTTTAATACATTTTAAACATGTACTATTTTTTTATGTGAAATAAAAATAAAATTTAAAAAGAATGATAAGAACTTCTACTTCCAACTAAGATGGAATAACAGAGACGGGATTTACCCTGTCACCTGAAACAATCATAAAAAGGACAAATATGTGACACAGCAACACAGTGATTTTTCAAGATGCTGATGTCAGGCAACAATGAAGAGTGATCCTGGAAGGATGGAAAACAAACAAGGAGAGCCCTATGGTTGACTCAGCTAATATACTGAGAGAGTTTCCAAGCCATAGTGCAGTGAGGGAGAGTCCAGGCTGGTTCACTGCTGAGCTGAGGAGATGGAGCTGACAGTCTGGGGAGACCACAGTGCTAGAGCTTGCACGGAGTAGTACCAGTGAGGTGAGAACAATACTGTGGAGCTCCTCTGGATATGTGAAGACGGTTCCCTCCAGTATTCACCTATGTACTGGTTAGTGCGTATGTGTGGGGAAGCTACCAGAAGCCTGGGAAAGAACTACCTGGAAGGATTAGAGTGAACAGTGCCCCCCACCCCACAGGGCCAGGAAGAGTGTATCTTCCCATCAGCCAGAGTGGGAAACCTCATGATCCAAAGGGCATCTAGTAGAGTATTTAGCAAGATCTTTCATTAGGAGTGGGGAATAATTAGCCCTAGACTTAGCTGTAGTCTAGCTCTGCCTAGCAATTAAAAAACAAGACCCAAAAGGACCAAATTATTCTCAAGTAATTTAATCATGCCCCAGAATAAGACTAAAGAATATTTAAGGGAATACAAAACTGTTCATTGTGCAACAAGTTAAAATTTACAATGTCTGGCATTCGGTCAAAAATTACCAGTATGCAAAGAAGCAAGAAAACATGTCCCATAATGAGGAGGAAAAACAATCAATTGAATCTGACCCAGAACCGTCACAGATGTTAGAATTAACAAGGAATAACATTAAAAGTTATTGTAACTGAATTCCAAAAGTTCAAAGGTTAAATAGACACAAAAAATATATCAAAAAGATCCAAATCAAACATCTAGAGATATAAACTACAATATCTGGAATAAAAACTCATTGGATAGGATTAATGGCATAGATACCACAGAAAAAAAGACTGAGTGAATTTGAAGACATAAGAATAGAAATGATCCAAAATGAAACACAAAGGGAAAAAAATGTTTAATGAAAAGGTCATCACTGAGCTGTGGAACAACTTTAAACAGCCCAATAAACATGCAATTGGGGTCCTGGAAGGAGAGAACATGGGAAAGACAGAACAAATATTCAAATCTAAACACTTCCTTTTACTTTAAAGGTTTTAAGTGTTTAAAATGCAGCTAATTTAAAAGTTAAAAATTATTGCAAATTAGACATGGCCAGTAAGTTACCAGTTGGAGGTCTTTGGTATAATGGCATGAGTAATATAAGAAACATCCCATGGCCGTATAATCCATAATAAAGCAATAGTCCTCCAGTGCCCAAACCTGGACTCTTATCAGTGCTGCTGAAGAGATGCCCAGAGCCTACTCTGTGTTTTGATGAAACTTGAGGTAGACTTGAAAGGCTAGAGTAACAAGCCAAGAACAATCCAAGGCCATATCTCATAGGGTATAATTCGTACAGTATCAAATGCAGACATAAACCTGTGAGTGTAGAGCTACAGAGAGGTGGGTTCCTGGCTAACTGAAGGGCAGGGACTGCTTATGGAAACTGCTGTTTTGACATTTCCTCTAGAAGGAGAAGGTTGACCCTTTACCGGCAGGTCATGGGTTCAGATTCAGACTGAGTCAGATATGGCTAATTTCCCTACAGACTTCAGGCTGATTTAAAGGCAGATATGTTAATCTTTCTTCCTGTCAATTCTTACCAACCCATTTTCAGGCCATATCTGAATACACAATCATTTTTGTGAGGAGACATACTGAGTTTTGAAAAGAGATTTTTCCTGGTGCTTTGTATTTTTAAAATACTGAGTGTATATGCTTGGCCATTTGTCTGATGACAAGGTAGTTATCTTTTGAAACACTGAAAAAAAAATTCAGTTGCAATTTATTCAAATGCCTTCTCCCACAGCCTCTTGCATTTCAGTAGTATCAGGATAGCACATGCAGAAATGTCTTTTTATGTCTTCCAGTCAAGTGCTTCCAGTTAGGCATGTTCCATGTAGTAGAACAGTGTGAATGGCAAGAGTCAGCCCTACAGCTGGTGGGAAAGGAAGCAGCTCATGGAATGTAGACACCAGTGGTTGCTTTCCAACACCCAGTCACCAACCTCTACGTCCTTGTTTGGGATTGTTTAGTTCTGCTATTGATGGGAGTTTCCATGTTTCTCACAGGCTGGGTCCTCTCCACTTTCCCAGCCCCAGGAATAAATTCCTACTCAGCGCTAAGACTCTAAACCAATCATGGGATGTACAAGCGTACTTCAAAAAGTTCATGGAAAGATTCACATTATCTTTATTTTTTTTTTTTTCTCCTTTTTGTCTTTTTTTACTGACCGGCAACGGGATCACAACCCTCAGTGTCATGCCCGCACCACGCTCAGCCAGTGAGTGGGAACCGGTCTCCACATGGGATCCGAACCCACCCTCGGCAGAAACGCCGCCGCGCTCACAAGCGGTGCACTCTCCAGTGCGCCACCGGGCCAGCCCCACATTATCTTTTAATTTTATTTTTCCATGAACTTTTTGAGGTACCCTTGTATAATGCATCACCCTTGTCCATGATTAGTTTAGGAATGCACATAAGATACAAAAATAGACAGTGAGAAATGGGAGTGGGGGAGTCTTCTGGTGAGCTTTCTAGGAAAAGCTTTCTCACTGATGATGAGAAAATGAAAAAATAAAAACAGTTCCTTGCTAGTACCTGAAGTATCACTATTAGTGATTACTTTTTCTTTTGAATTAATCAGTGCCCTTTTCTTTTAGGTTACTATGATATTTAAAATGCAAATACCCCTGGCAGGAGTAATACATGGACTTGCATTACCATCAATTAGTTGGTCAGCTCACTGAAGAGGCTTAGGTGGTGTACTGGGTTGCATGGTGCCCTCCCTCCCCACCACCCAAAAACAAAAAACAAAACAAACAAACAAAAAAACGGTATGTCTGTGTCTTAATCTCTGGAGCCTAATCCTTGGAATTGTGATTCTCACGTTATATGCAGATATAATGAAGTTAAATATCTTGAGATTAGAAAATCATCTGGGGTTATCCAGGTGGGTCCTAAATTCAATGACAAGTATCCTTATCAGAGTGAAGCAGGAAGAGATTGATACAGATGCAGAGGAGAAAATGATATGAAAATGGAGGCAGAGATTGGAGAGATGAGGCCACAAGCCAAGGAAGCCAAGAAATAGTGACAGCCACCAGAAGCTGGAAGGAAGGATTCTCCCCTAGAGCCTCTGGAGGGAGTAAGGCCCTGTGGACACCTTGAATTTGGACTCCTGGCCTCCAAAACTATGAAAAAATAAATTTCTGTTACTTTAAACTTCTATTTTGTGATAATTTGTTGCAGCAGCCACAGGAAACTAAAACAGGTGGAATGAGTTTATTGAGTGAATAAAAGAAAAAGAGACCCAAAAAAGGAAGCCTGGGGGTCAGGAAGAGGAGCTCCTCATGGACTCTACAAGTTTGCTGATGGTCAGCCTTTCTTCAGAGTCCCAGCCTTGACTTTCAGTGGGCCAATTAGTCTATGCCTTGCTCCATAGTCAGAGAGTAACTCATAAGTCCTTCTACTTACACATTTTATCCTGCTCTTAGCTAGAGATATTGCTCCTCACCTTGGCCATGTCTTTCTGATGCACACCTTTAGACACAAGGAAGCCAGATAAGATTATGGTAGATTGTTCAGTATTAATTATTCCTATTCCTGGGGGTCCAAGTCAGAAGGCCCTGTCTCCCTATAAGCCTTTAGATTTCCATCAGAAGAAAGGCACATTTGGCATATTCACTACCCCGGGAGAATCTGCCCAGGGAAATGACATGGTTGAAAACTCTGGCAGATCTGGGAATAGAAGATGGGGGCAAAAAACCTAATGTTTGTTGTGCAAGTATCTTGAACCTGGACACATGCTGGGTATTTGACATACACAGTCTCATTAAATCATCACAAGAATCTCATGACATAGGTAGTAGTATCATCCCATTTGACATGTGCAGAAACTGAGACTGACGGGACATAATGTACCTAAGATCACACAGCTTATAAGTGATGGAAACAGGACGCGAGGTGGTCTGTTTGGCTCTGTTTTCAACACAAGGAGTTGTTGCCTTCCTGTGCAAGTTAGAAAAGTCTCATGATTGTGGTCAAAGGATAAATGAAGGAAGCATCAGGTTCCTGCTTCTCTGTCATTCTTACTCCACAGACAGCAGAAGAATGTCTTCAGGGTCCCTAGAAAGGAGCAACCAACTCTCTGATGAAATGGGTCTGGGCTGATTATTTAGGGCAAAAAAAGCCACTTTGAATATGAAATAACACCAAGCTTTCATGTGGCTCACTGGAGACCTGAGCTGCTTGGTTATTCTGGGACACTGGTCACTCAAATAAAAAGATAGTAAGAGTATTTGCCTACCTCAGGCCTTGGCTCTTGTTTCCACCTAGGTCTGGTGATCAGTGCAGGTGTGAGCCAAGTTTATTTGAAAAAGTAGGTGGTGCTGTGGACTTTTCCTACATCCCCCATCCCCCCAATCCACCCTCCCTCAGCATGCAGAACACACTACCCTGGAGAACGTATACCCTCTCTGTTTGAATGGGGCCATTAGCTTTCAGGGGTGGCATAATGAGCAACAAAGCT
>NW_007731273.1:69185-72170 GCF_000696425.1 Galeopterus variegatus | reverse complement strand
TACCCTCTCTGTTTGAATGGGGCCATTAGCTTTCAGGGGTGGCATAATGAGCAACAAAGCTGGAGTCTCCCTTTCCCTCCAATCCTTATAAGAAATTTCCCATTGAACAGCAGCTAAGCTTTTTAAGAGAAGGAGGTTCAGCTTACCATAAGGAAGATAAGGTGTTTTTTTTGTTTGTTTTTTGGTTTTTTTTTAAAGATGACCGGTAAGGGGATCTTAACCCTTGACTTGGTGTTGTCAGCACCACGCTCAGCCAGTGAGCGAATCGGCCATCCCTATGTGGGATCCGAACCCGGGGCCTTGGTGTTATCAGCACCGCACTCTCCCGAGTGAGCCACGGACCGGCCCAGGAAGATAAGGTTTTAAACCTCCAATTTCCTGGTTATCATCACCGGTTTCTCTCTTGCACCCCACAGTTTGGGAAAATAATTCTTCCTTCTCACTGCCTCCTATTTCCTTAAGAGAAAACTTTTTTTTCCAGGAAAGAAAACTGTGGCTCTAAGGCTAATGTCGGAATCCTGCCGACGTCGCCAATAGCAGCGCTCTTATCCTGTTCATGACACCAATTGTAGAGCTACTCGACGACGCCAGTTGTCGGGCTCTTTTACCTGCCTGTAATCCTGGCCCGACTGGGCTGATTGTCGAGCTAGGGCTGGGTCTGGAGCTCACAGACCCTTCAAGCCCCTTCCAGACTGGGACACAAACCCTTCACACGCCAGGCTGGGTCACCAGACCCCTCGCATGCTAGGCTCGGTCCCCAGACCCCTCACACGCAGGTCCATGAGTAGGTAACTGGCAAACAGGTCCTTGCGAGCAGGAGGTTGGAGAAGCATGGCTACGTGGTGCGGTGGCCGCCCAAGGCAGTAAACCTCCAACCCTAACTCCACCCACACAACCTAGTCACAGCAAATGCTTGGCAAGATTCTGAACATCTGAGGGGCCTTGACCATTTTCCTATATTTTCCCAACAGAAAACTGTCCAAGTGTCTGATTTCAAAATCAAGCAACCACTCACTCATTTCTTCAGTTAATAAGCTTGGTTCAGAAAAGGCAGGTGGAAGGCTGTCTCCAGAAAAGTGTTCTGGGAATACACATTAAGGCTGATCTCTCCTTCACTGGTTTGCTTGCTCTAATCAGCTTTGAAGTTTACCAGTGACTCCTCTGGTCACCCCCCACCTGCAGTTCAGCTTTCCTGTGACATTTCTCTTAGAACATGGACAGGATCCAAGTTACAAGTCCCTGCCTGACTAATTACCAGCTGTGTGATTTGGAGTGAATCACTTAATGGCTCTGAGCCTCATCTATGCATGAGGCAAGTCATCCCCGCCTCCTGCTCAAGTGTTGGTCTCAAACCAGAGAAGGTATGTGAAAGTACACTGAAAACTCTAGAGGCTGGTGCAGATGTAAATATAGTCATTATGAAAAATCCTTGCCCCACCGAGATGTTACCTGTCACCTCACTGAACAGCACTGAGCACTGGGCAGAGATCCTGAACTCTAATAGCTGTAGTTTAATGTAGAGAGAACATCTCTTTATATTCATTTAAGCTAAGGACTCAGCTGTAGCCCACTTTGAGTTGCAGATCAGCTGTCCTAAACAGAATCCAAATTGCGGTGGAGAGGAGTGATGCCTTCAGATGTCCCTAAGGAGACATGCTTTCTTCTGATGTAGGAACCTCCACATCAACATTTCTTAGAATGCCATCAAGTCTCAGCTAGGCCCCTTCCATCAATTCTATTTAAGAGTCCCCTTCTCATGTGGGTCAGTTATGACTACTAGAAAATGATTCCCAAATGAGAACCCAAACCTACTTCCACCATTATTTTGCCTGCTGGAGTCACATAGAGAAGGTTTGCCCACTCCTTCATAGGCTGGAAGATACTTGCCCACAGCTGTGAGGTCCTCGTTAGACTTCCCTACTCCAGACAAATGCCTCAAATGCATTCTACACATGACAAGACTTCAAACCCTTGTGCCCTCCTTTCTGTCCTTCTTGGAACACATTTAGGTTTGTCAATGTCCCTGCAATTGCGTGTATTATTCCTCTGTTGCTGTGAAGCAAATTATCCTTAAACCTAGTGGCTTAAAGCTATGAGCACATATTATCTAACACCATTTCTCAGTCAGAAATCTAGGAACAGTTTAGCTGGGTAGTTCTGCTCTGGGTCTCTCATGAGGTCACAAATGCCAGCTTGACTGGTATTAAATGGGAACTTAACCCACATTTCTTCATCACTTTCACCAATATATCATAAAAAACATCAGACATTTTGCTTCCGTCAGCTAACTCTAGATCTTCCAGATTCTCCCAAATCAAGTGATATCAGGTGATAGTTAAAATGTAATTAACAGAATGGAATTTAGGAATCAATAAATGCAATGTCCTTATTTTAGAGAGGAAAAAACATGATGAAGTGACTTGCCCAAGGTCACTAGGTGTTGTCAGAAACAGGACTTGATCCAGTTCCAGTCTTCACCCCATTCCACCTGTAGTTCTCCCCAGTGTGTCACTCAAAGCATGGGTGAAGGGCTGCTCCATTTAAGGGCACCATCATTTAATTTTAATTTTAATTTAATTTTCTGCCAAAGTGTTTCCTTAATTCTTTCCCTATACCACAGCCACAAGCTAGCTTTGGCATCATATTTCTGACAAACTTATTCTGGTTCTTTCTAATCTCTTGCTTTTATTTAAATTACATAAAAAAGTATGACTTTTTTTTTTTTTAAGATGACCGGTAAGGGGATCTTAACCCTTGACTTGATGTTATCAGCACCACGCTCTCCCAAGTGAATTAACCAGCCATCCCTATATAGAGACCAAACCTTAAGATGACCGGTAAGGGGATCTTAACCCTTGACTTGATTTTATCAGCACCACGCTCTCCCAAGTGAATTAACCAGCCATCCCTATATAGAGACCAAACCTGTGGCCTTGGTGTTATCAGCACCACACTCTCCCAAGTGAGCCATGAGCCAGCCCCTTA
>NW_007731273.1:64770-68705 GCF_000696425.1 Galeopterus variegatus | reverse complement strand
CCCCTTACCAGTCATCTTTTTTAAGAAAACAAAAAAGAAAGAAAGAAAATATGGTTTTCTTATTTAAACACGAGATCATAGGTATTGCTCCCAATTGTCTTTCCTTCAAGAATCACTGGGATGACTGCTCCCCTATGGCTTGTCTTTCTCTGTCACACATTTTGTACTCCATGGTATTTTCCAAAGAAAGTCTTATTTCTTTCTTCTTTACTTTCTGACTTAGAACATACTTGTGAAAGTTCTCTTCTTCACTGCTTTTCCATGGAATACTATTCACCCATAAAAAGGAGGAAATGCTTTGGGTAACAATATGGAATAAACTCCAAGATATATTGTTGATTAAGGCAAACACGGTGCAGATCATAAACATAGGCTACTATTTTTTGTGTAAAGTTGGAAGATACAGACCATAGTTCATTGATTCTGAGATGTACATACTTCCACATTTTTGATGTCTCTGAAATTAGAAGGTGTAGTTTAGTTGGCAGGGCTTTTAAAAACATTTCTTTTGCAGTAGTGTACATAATAATGGTGCATCTTGCAATCTATGTATGGCATCTTAAGTTTGATAAAATATATTATTTGCATTTATTTGAATATACATAGAATTTTCTCTGAAAGGATTCTCAAGAAACTGGTAAAAGATTGCTTATGGGGTGGAGAACTAGGTGGCTGCAGAATAGAGGTGACAGAATTTCTATCGCATTTCCTTTTGTATCTTTCACATTTTGAATCACATAACTATGTTAAATAAAACATTTGAACAATAAATTCAAATTTAAAAATACAAATGGATACGAGACCTTCTGGCACCACTACTTTGTACAGATTTGTACGTAGTTTTGTGTTTGCCTCTAGCAATGGCTGATGAGCGCTGTGAAGGCAGGGGTGTGCCAGCATGTGCATCACTCTTAATCTAGAGTCCAGCGTGGTGTCTGGTCAGGCACTAACCCCAATCATTAACCAGATCTTTGTTGGTTAAAATTAAGTTCAATATAGCTGTTTCCCTCTTTGCTTCCTTTACCTTCCTGTTGATAAAATTGTTCCATTAAGGTAACACATAAATATATCAGATTCTATGCTTTTATTGTATTTTGACTTCCAGCAGAACCATCAAACAGCATCTAGAGAGATGATGAAAGAAGCATCTCAAAAAGAAAAGAAAAACAGTTTAATAGGCGCCAATGCACTTGACAACAATTGAGTTGTCATGATAGCTTATACTTGTTTGCTAAATGAACCAGGAGACAATCGCGAGGCATACAATTCTTCCATAGGTCCTGTGACAGATATCCTCTGTTTGTTCCTTCAGATTCACTTGCCATCTTTCTCCATCCTACTGTCTGTCCCTAGTGGCCTACCTCTATGGGCTCCCACACCCACCAGCTTTCAGATGAGTTTGACTGATGGAGAGCTCTGGCAGGAAATCAAGGGAGGGGAATGAAATCAGGGTATTTATTCCCCGCTTTTGCCAACAGGATGGCCATGTCCTTTGACAAAAGGTCACTCCTCCTCTCAAGGAGGTCAACTATACAGGACTCTCTCCAGCTGCTGGTACCCACTCTCTTCCCTCAGGCCTTCAGGCTGGGGGCTGCAGCAGCATTCTCTTACTCTACTGTTTGAATTTGAACATACCATTTGTCTCCTGTTGGGACCTTGACTGATACACTCTCCCACAGGAGTCCTAGCCCAAATTTGACCAAATGGAAAAAATGACCTCCAAACCACAGTTTTAAAAAGTGTGGCTGGTAGATGATCCATATCACACTCATCTCAAACTGATCAAAAAGGCATATTTCTAGGCCCTACCCAGTTCTATCTCTGGAAGTCAGGCTGGGGAATTGATATTTTAAACAAGCTTTCCAGGTGATATCTAGACACATCAAAAAGGGAAAACTTGTCACAGGAGGAGGTGAATTTTTAAATAAGCTAGTACTGAATGTAAAGCCTTTTCAAATCTTATCAAGGAATTAGAGCATTATCCCAATCTCCCACTAGGACTCTAGATTGCCTTTCAAATCTTATCAAGAATAAAACTTCTTACCAAAAATAAAACTAAGAAAACTAATGTAAGATAATGACTAGTGTGAATTGTTGTTTCAGTGACTAAGAGACCATTTTTCAGGATGAGAAAGCTCTTTAGAAGTATGACATAAATCTCAAAGGACAACGATATAAACATGAAAAAATTCCTGATGAAAAAATCAGTATAAGCAAAATTAAGAGACAAATGATAAACTGAGAAAAAAAAAATTTGCAATACATGTCAAAGGATCGTGAAATGATTCTTTTTGACAATTTTTTCCAGTTTTCCAGTTTTTTGGATGGGAAGACCTCTTCATTCCACCATAGCTAGAAGTCCTGCCGAATTCTTAAAAAACAATCAAACAAACAAAATCCCACTGTCTTCCCACAAAGCACCTAACAAGTAGCATATTTAACAGGCTTGTGTTTCCCCTGCCCATGTTCTGGTGAAGCAACGAAATAGTCCCCTCTGACAAGAAAAGTGGAAGGGGAGACAGATTGGGTGGGAGAAGTAGTAAGAGAATTCAAAAAGAAGAGCAAGTGAGTAACTCATTTCTTTGAATAAATCAGCTTCTCAGATCTTCAGGGTTAGCTATGTTTAAAAAATATAATTCTATTAACAACAACATTGCTATTTCAAACATCTTAAAAAAGAATTTCCCTGGTGACCTAAATTACGTTATAACCTCCTCTACTTTTCAGACATTTACTCCAGTGGCCCTACCTGTACTGACACCTGATAAATCAAAGAATCCATTTGAATTGACCTCCATGGACACGTGCACTGAGGGAGGTTTGATAGAACTAGAACGGCAGCTCATGGCCGGAACAAGTCATCCCCCACCAAACCTGTAGACTGTTACTGTGAACTTCATAAGGGTTTCTGTTTTCTATCAGAAATATCTGAGACATATGGTCATGAGAACAAGTAGGCTTTGCCCAGGTCCTAAATCTGTGTGACTCCTTAAAACGACCAAAGAGGACTAAATTATGTTCCTCCTCCTTCTCCTCCCTTTCTTCCCCTTCTTCCTCTCCTCCTTCAACTCCTGCTCTCTTCCCCTTCTTCCTCTACTCCTTCCTCTTCCTTCTCCTCTTACTCCTCTTCTTTCTCATTTTTCTTCTTCCTCTTCCTCTTTTTCTTCTTTGATTAAATTCAGACTTATTCTGGTAGTCATTTGAATTGTGCACTATTTAGGTTTAGCACTATTTTTGTCTGTCAATTGAGTTGACTGATACTGTCAATACAGTATGACTTGTATTTTATTAGTAAAACTTTTAATAACATTATTCTTCTACTGAATGAAGTCTACTTCTTTTAAATTAAAAAAAGACCAATTCTTTTTATTATAGTATAAAATAGTCTGGGGATATTGTTCTTAATATATCTTTGAATATGCACTCTTGGTTATAAAGACTCTGGCTCTCTGGATATCATTTCTTCCAGTTTGCTTGTCAGGAGAGCCAGTGGATTATTTAAAATATTTATAACGTAAAACAAAGTATTTTGAGGTAATTTGTTTGCAGTGATAACCGATTTATAGGTTTAGTTGAAGTAGGTATTGCATATAACTTTTTTTTTTAGTGCTTGAGGTTTTTTACAGATTTATTTAATTGTACTGTGTAACTCTGGGTGAATTACTTAAATTCCCTAAGCTTCAGTTTCATCATCTTAAAATAAAAATATCTCCTATCTACCTCAAAGGGTTATTTTAAAAATTAAAAAAAAACATAAGGGGCCGGCCCGTGGTTCACTTGGGAGAGTGTGGTGCTGATAACACCAAGGCCATGGGTTCGGATCCCATATAGGGATGGCCGATTGCTCACTTGGGAGAGTGTGGTGCTGATAACACCAAGGCCACAGAGTCAGATCCCTACATAGGGATGGCCGGTTAGCTCACTTGGGAGAGTGT
>NW_007731273.1:52244-63907 GCF_000696425.1 Galeopterus variegatus | reverse complement strand
TCGGATCCCATATAGGGATGGCCGATTGTTCACTTGGGAGAGTGTGGTGCTGATAACACCAAGGCCATGGGTTCGGATCCCATATAGGGATGGCCGATTGCTCACTTGGGAGAGTGTGGTGCTGATAACACCAAGGCCGAGGGTTCGGATCCCACATACAGACCGGTTCCCGCTCACTGGCTGAGCGAGGCGCGGGAGCAACACCGAGGGCTGTGATCCCGTTGCTGGTCCCGGTCCGGTACGGGGGCGACACTGAGGGTTGCGATCCGTTGCCGGACACGGAAAAAGACAAAAAAAAAAAAAAAGCAGTATTCATAATAGCCAAAAAGTGGAAACAAATGTCTATCAACTGATGAATAAACAAACTGTGATATATTCACACAATGGAATGCTAACTGGCAATAGAAAGAAATGAACTACTGATACATTCAGTAAGGTGGATTAATCCCAAATGTATTACACTAAGTGAAAGAAACCAGGCTCAAATGGTTACATATTTCATAATTCCATTTATATGACATTCTGGAAAAGGTGAAATTATTGAGCCAGAGAACAGATCCGTGGTTGCCAGGGACTGAGGGCAGGGGAGAAGACTGACTACAAAATGGCATTTGTTTTTTGGGTGATGGAAGTGTTCTATATATTGATTGTGGTGGTGGTCACACAGCTATACGTGTGTGTCAGAATAAAAAAGGTGAGCTTTACTCTATGTAAATTACACCTCAATATATCTGACGTAAAAAAAAAGCGCACAGGGCTGGCCCGGTGGCGCACTGGAGAGTGCGCCGCTTGGGAGCGCGGCGGCGCTCCCGCCGAGTGTTCGGATCCCATGTGGAGACCGGTTCCCGCTCACTGGCTGAGCGCGGTGCAGGCGCAACACTGAGGGTTGCGATCCTGTTACCGGTCAGTAAAAAAGACAAAAAAAAGGAAAAAAAAATAGTGCACAAACTTAGACACAGACTGATCCGACACACAATGCTTTTCTGCATTGAGATTTCAGTTAGTGTGTGAATGCTCTAGTATTAAAATTCTGACTATAGGCATTCCTGGATAAGTGTTTCAAGAAAAAACTTTGCATGATGATTTCTGTGTATTAAGGTGGAAGATGGACCAAAGGTACTAGATATAAAATCTAGCTCTGATGTATAGAGTCTCCAGACATGGCTCCCTGTGGTTAGTCTAGATTAGACTAATAAAAATCTGGCCCCACTAGGCTGCCATTCATCCCTTCCTTGCAACCCAAACAGCCACGCCACAATTAGGATCTTAATGAGCCCTCTGCAGTTTCCATACTTGAATCTCAGGCTGTTTAATGCATATCTTAGACCTTTCAGGTGACCCCAGACACTTCTGATAAGAAACTCACCAGGAGAAAATTCTGAAATATATCTGTTCTTGAATGCCTCTTAACCAGTGAATTTGTCAGGCAAGTGATGAGTGGAACAATGAACCATGCAACAGATACAGTACTCCATCTATCACTTATGCTTTTTATGGGTCTTAATCTTGTTCCTTATTGCATTCACTACAAAACACCTTGGAGATCTATAAAAAATAAGTGGGATAAATTGCAAATTTTAATTTTCAGCTAAAGATAGAAATTATATTCTAGTTCAATATGTAGGTCTCATAATTATACTTCATGTGAGATATATAGATATAGATATATGAAGGGGGACTTATTAGGGGAATTGGATCACACAATTATAAAATCTGAGAAGTCCCACAATAGGCCATCTTTAAGCTGTAGTACCAGGGAAGCTGGTAGCATGACTCAGTCCAAGTCTGAAGGCCTCAGAACCAGGGAAGTCTGTGGTGTAACTCTCAGTCTCAAGGCCAAAAGCTTGAGAACCTTGGTGGGGGGTGGGGGGAACAGGGGCAGCATTGGTATAAATCCTGCAGTCCGAAAGAAACTGGAGTTCTGATGTCCAAAGACAGGAGAGAAAGAGTGTCCTAGCACTAGAAGAGAAAGAGAATTTGTCTTTCCTCCATTTTTTTTATTCTATCTGGGCCCTCAATTGATTGAATGGTGTCCATCTACAATGGATGAGGGCAGATCTTTCTTACTCAGTTCACTGATTCAAATGCCAATTTCTTTGAAAGACACCCTCACAGATATATCCAGAAATAATGCTATCTAGGTATCTCTTAATCCAGTCCACACCTAAAATTAACCAGCACACTAAGTGATTGACTCTAAAGGAAAAAATATTTGAATTTTCAAAAGTACACTTGATTTTTAAAATGGTAACCCACCTGCTGTGTGGCATGAGCTTTAGCTTATTTTTCTAGTATGAGGAAGGATTTTTTCTTTATTCTAGGTACATTCTTAGGCCCAGGAGTTAGTCTACTGTTTTATTGAGTACCTATTATTTATTTAATATTCTTAGGCACTGTGTGGGTGGAAAGAGAAGTTGAAGAGGGGGAGATTAAAAATGACCAAGATTTAGTTTTTAGATCCAAGTATCCTACATTTTAGTGGATGAAACATTTGCATCTATCTTAAGAATTTTTGTTCCATCGAACTTCAATTAATTTGAAGTCAATAGAGAGAATGGCTTTACATTTTAAGTGGTTAAATGGTACTTTATGTAGTGTATATAGAGATTCAACTATTTCTGAGAATCTTAAGGATTCAGTCTTGTACTGGCCGCCATAGTTGAGAAAAAGATGTTTGCTTTTAGTTGATGGTAGTCAACTCTCCATCTCCGCGGGATATGGAGGGCCAAATTTTTTGATTCATGGTTGATTGAATCTAAGGAACTTGCATCTGCTGATCTAGGGGGGTTGACTTTACATGGATGTCTTTAACAGTACTGGCTTCGGAGTAAGGGAGATCACTGGGATTGAATACCAGATATGCAATTTATTAGCTGATGTGAACTTGGATGAATTATTTAACTTCTCTATACCGGTTTTCTCATTTATAAAAAGGGGACAAGAGCAACATCTCATTTGGGCTGTTATATGAATCAAATACACAAATACATGTAAAAGCAGTAATTTAGTGCCTGGCACATGGTCAGTGATCAACAAAGGTAAGTTATTATTATTATTAATTCTCCCTGGGGAGATAGAACCCATAGGAAAAGGACTTGAAAACATAGAAAACATTGAAAACATACAAATGAATATCATGGGAAGAGCTGTACATGGTGGAGCAATAAAACAAGCTCCAAGCAAATCCAAAACATGTTTTCATTACTCCCAAACCTTATTACATAGTTTCAGATGGCTGTCCAGATTATTCAGGCTGTGAGTTTAAATCCATGAATTTCTTGGGATCTCACTTGAGGATCTCCCTTGAGATCCAAAGGTAAATAACATATTGGGAAAAGTCCTAGATGGAAAAGGCAGTTTTTTGTGGTGGAGACTGGTTTATACTTAAGTGATTACAAATTTTGCTTGACAGCTTGAAATGGGAGTGGCTCACTTGAAAAATACCAAGGGAAATAATTTCTGGATAGTTTTACTTGCCTTTGGAGTAGGCCACCACCTACATACTTTAATTTCAGAGCACCCTGCCCCAGGTTTTATTTTTCCCAGATGTCTGATCTCTAAAACCTTACTAGGTTATTTACTTTAGCTTAGTGATCTTTTTTCCTTCCAGTTAAAGGCAAATATCCCTGGTGAGGGTGAGAGGAGTCAAGGTCCAAGACTATGCTGGCCAACCCCTACTCTCCCTCTCACTGTGTAGTGTGGCTACTATCTGCATAATCTGACCCATGAATCTAAACTGTCTTGCTTGAGTCTCTGTCTCTTCTGGCTGTATGTAGGCACCAGTCTTGTGTGTAAATTCCTCCAGGGAAAGAATTATGTCAAAAGACTTTGTAGAATATTGGTTCCTCTTGACTCTTACTACTCCTGCTATTGTTTGAATGACCCCTTTGAAACTTATGTTAAAATTTAATTCCCATTGTTATAGTATTAAGAGGTGGGACCTTTAAGAGGTGATTAGGTCATGAGGGTTCTGCCCTCATGCATGGATTAATGGTGTTATAGCGAGAGTGGTTAGTTATCATGGAAGTGATTTGGCCTATCCTCCCACCCCTCTCTCTCCCTTTTTAAAAAACATTTATTTGTACATACTTGTAGGGTACAGTGTGTTGTTTCACTACATGCAAATTGATTTACTTAGCACAGCTTTGTACCCATTTCTCTCTCTCTCTCATGCTCTCTTGCCATGTGATGCCTTCTGCCATGTTTTGACATAGGAAGAAGACCCCTCAATCCTGAACTTCCCGGCCTTCAGAATGGTGAGCCAAATAAACCTCCTCCTTATAAATTACCCAGTCTGTTGTATTTGGTTATAGCAACAGAAAATGGACTAAGACAAGCCCCTATTTTAAGCCTGTCTAGCACAATGTCACATCAAAAGTAGGTAAATTGTAAATAGTAAATTATTGTTGTTGATTTTTATCTCTTCCCATACTCCCAGGCTGTAATGTGTTCTCTAGTATTCTTTCCGTGTGATACGTTGTGGAACAGCCTGTGATTGTAGCAGACACTTCCAGAACTTCTGGAACTGCTATTGCAAAAGATAAGACTATACAAGTTAAGACGGAAAAACATCCTTAAACAGTCTCAGAAACTGATCATTAGTGACCAACACTTTCAGATATAGAAGATAAGACTTACTAAAAAGTCCTGCTTTTCTTTGCGTCACGAACATTATCCAGTAAAATCTTTGCTCACTTTGGGTGGATATGCAGCAAGGCCCACTCATGGGTCATTTCGATACCTTGCTAGGCTCTTCGGTACTCAGAGTCCCTGCAAATGAATCACTAGTAGTGAAAAGCTGCTTTTTAGAATCTTATAAAACAGATCCATGAAATTTTGATCTGCTAAATTCTAGTTTAGACTAACAGCCTTATTTCCCTAATATTACAACGTAATTCCTTTGGCTATATCTGTGAGTTTAGAGTTTACTGTGGTTGGTAAAAAAGAAAATTTTTTAAAAAGTCATTTTTCATTTCTATGGACACCACGTCGGACCCCAGAGCTCCCTCGGGATCCTCACTCTAACCCTCCCTCAGTCCAGCTTGGCTCCGCCCCGCCTTGGCGGCGCCGCGCCTTGTCTGCGCGCTGCTAACTTCGTCTGACAGAAGCGAGGCGGGACTTCCGGCGTTTGAAAAACTTCCGGCGGGAACCGGAAGACGCTGTGACCCATAGAATCCCGGGTCTTCTGACTTGCCCGGCTGGAAGGTGAGCTGTGCGTGCGCCTAGGCGGTCGTCCTGCGGGCTCGCACGAGCCCGGCTACAGTGCTCCGGTATTTTTGGGGCCATTTAAAAAAGTTTTGAGCGCTCATTTGGGAAATAACACCCTTTTTTAAAAGTGAGAAGTTTCATTACATTTTACTATCAGCGGTCGGTGTTTCACACCCTACATCCGGAAAACCCCGCCTACCTGCCGCGTGTCTTCTGTCGCCTCTTCTCAGTCCAGTTGCAGCCGCTTTTAGCGCATAGGAGCAGACATGGGAAAGCCCGGGCAAACCTAATTGTTTTTATACCTCAAATTATCGGAGATGGGGAGGAAGCACCTTGTTTCACTGTCAGATCGTGGCCCTATCTGAATCAACTGCACTTTCATCAGTGTGCCTGGCACTTAGGAGGCGAAGAATAACTGTTGAGGAAAGAAATGAATGGGAGCTCTCTATTATCTCAGTATATTATTGACATGATGTGTGTTGAATGGGAAATGAGGCTAGTCTTTGTGTTGGGTGCTCTGGATTCTAGTCCTTTGCCACGTATCTCTTCCATTCGAGTAAACCGTTTCACCTCATTGGATTTCAGGCTTCTGAATATAGCAGGACTGATGTCAGAGGCTCTTTCCAGCTCCAGTATTTTGTTTTTATGACTTAGGGATCTGGGCTAACATTCCAAGCACTTCTTTTGGTCCCTCAGGGAAACTTCTTTAGGTTCCTCTTAAGAAGTTGTTTCCTTCTGCTCTCTTTCTTGAATTTTTAAGTTGTTGTTTTCTCAGTTTTAATTTAATGTTTGTATGTGTGCAGCTCCTTCCACCCCTTTCTCCCAATTTTCACCTGCCCCGGTTTAGTGCCTCCTCTCTTGGTAACATCCCTGCAACCTCCAATGTTCACGTACCCACAGAGATAAGATAGCTCCAAAGGAGGAAAAATCCCACTTCACTAAAGAATAGGTATGTTCTTATGTGCTATCATTGTTTCAGAAGAGCAGTGAGTGCTGTGTGTCATTGCCTAATAGTGATGGAAAGTAAATGTATATTCTTCTATAGATACTATATTTGTAAGTATTCTTATGTTCATTTAATGAATAGTTATAGGGCAGCAATTAGGTGCCAGACTCTGTGTGACATGGAAGTGTATAAGGCAAATGTGTTTCCTTCCTTCACGGTGTTTACTGCCTTGACTAGGATGTGGACAATAAACAAGTAAAACAAAAGAATAATTATAGATTATTTTTTATACTACTATATAAAGGAAATAAATGGGTTTTTTAAAAAAATATAGTATAACTGACAAACCCATTTTAGGCCTAAAATGTTGAGATCTGAGGGATGAGCAATTGACAAGCATGGGGAAGAGTGCCTCAGGCAGAGTGTACCTGAGGGGAGAAGGAATCATGCTTATTACAGGAACTGAAAGAATGTTGTGACTAGAGCTATGCCTTGACTAGGATGTGGACAATAAACAAGTAAAACAAAAGAATAATTATAGATTATTTTTCATACTACTATATAAAGGAAATAAATGGGGTTTTTAAAAAAATATAGTATAACTGACAAACCCATTTTAGGCTTAAAATGTTGAGATCTGAGGGATGAGCAATTGACAAGCATGGGGAAGAGTGCCTCAGGCAGAGTGTACCTGAGGGGAGAACGAATCATGCTTATTACAGGAACTGAAAGAATGTTGTGACTAGAGCTGAGGAGCTACAGCAAGTGGTAAATGTGGTTAGAGAGGTAGACAGGGTCAGTCCTGTAGGGTGTTTTAGAAGGCCATGATAAAAAATATGGTTTGATTCTAAATGAAGGGATATCTAGTGGGAAATCATTGAATATTTTTGAAGCATTTTTAAAATGATCTCTTGGGTTGATAGGTGGAGAATGGGTTGTAGGGACAAGAGTGGAAGCAGAAAAGGCAGTTAAGAGACTATTGCAAGGTTTGATTCTAAATGAAGGGATATCTAGTGGGAAATCATTGAATATTTTTGAAGCATTTTTTAAATGATCTCTTGGGTTGATAGGTGGAGAATGGGTTGTAGGGACAAGAGTGGAAGCAGAAAAGGCAGTTAAGAGACTATTGCAGTAGTCCAGGTTAGAGATGTTGGGGACAAAAGACCCACTGGAGATTGTAGAGATTTAAGATATATTTTTGAGGAAGAATTTATGGGACTAGTAGTCTGGATGTGAGTGATGAAAGAAAAAAAGATTTGCAATGTTTTGGCTTAGTAAATGCAACTTTGGAGGATGATGGATATATTCATTATCTTGATTGTGGTGATGTGTGTACATCTGTCAAAACTTATCAGATTTGTACACTTGGTAAACAAGTGCAGTGTGTGGCATGACAATTATACTTCAATGAAGTGGTTAAAAAAATTTCCAAGGTTCTGGCTTAGCAAATAGATGGATGGTGGTGTCGTTTACTGAGATGGGAAGACTGGAGGTAGGAGTGGGTTTCAGGGCAAGGAATGGTTATGAAGAATTCCATTGTGGATGTGTTAAATTTTAGATAACTATGGGGCATCTAAATAGTTTCAGAGGCAGGCAGTTTATTATATAAATCTGACTCCTAAAGGCAAGGTTTGGGATGGAAAGATTAACATTGTTAATAAGTGGGTGATATAGGTATTTAAAACCATGGATGAGATCTTGGTTAATCTAACAAGTTTTATGATATGAAGTAAGAGGATGTGGGAGGAGTGGAGATGGAGAAACAGGCCCCAAGAACACTGGCCTTTAAACTGGAGTGTACACATCTCTGGGAGTATAGCTGGTATACATAGTTTTTAAGAAATAATTTCTAGGTCCTTAGCTTCTGTGTATACCCTTTCTAAAACTGATCTGCCTGAAATTGGCCTATATGTTCATGCAGACTCCTTTCCCACCTCCCCTTTTATACTCATATTTTTTTGCTTGTGAAAAGAAATTACATAGTACTGTCTTTCCGTTGTCATTGCCTCCTAATAAAAGGGAAGCTGGAAATATTTGTTTCAGGGAAGCCTTCTTTAAGGGTAATGGTTAATCAGAGCATAACCTTTCCAAGGGTTTACCTGTACCTATTTTAAATACATTTCTGTTCAGGCTGAAGTGTGAAGATAGAATTGGTATATGGTGGTCTGTGTGGGAATGTTCTGAATTCATGTATATTGTGGAATGGGGTTTTGGGAGCAGTTGTAAGGTGATCTGAGTGGGTTATTTGATGGGGAGCTTAGCACCCTCAAGTTTTTACTCTTGCACTGATCAGATTTTCCAGAGAAAAGCTTTCCCATTCTCTTCCCTAGAAGCTGAGGATCTGACTGGCAGTGTTTGGGGAACTTAGCATTTAGCATTCAGTCTATGTGGTTTCCATGCCTGCAGTTGTACTTGGTGTCTCTAGTCTACTCTGTTTTACCTTCTCCAGAGAATAAACTTCTAGACTTTTTCCTGGGGCCGTTGCCTAACAGCATGTAGTGAGTTAGGGCACTTAGAGATATTTCTTTGTGTGAGACAGCTTACAACCAACCCTAACCCCCTTCACCTTTAGTTCCAGACGTATTAGCTAACTGCTTCCTGTGATATTTTTGAGGATACTGCAGGGTAAATTGGTTTGGTTCTCAAATGCTTCTGCTACTGGCTTGGGATTTCAATTTTTATGCGGTGCAAACTGTTATTCTTTTTAGTTTTGGAATTTTGAGTCATGGCTAAGAAAACCTCCATTCCTCTAACCCCATTCAAGATTATGAAAGGAGTCAACTTTATTTTTTGTAGTGCTGCTTTTGTGGTTTTATTTTGTACCTTTTAAATCATTAGTCATTGTGGAATATATTTTATTCATAGTGTGGAGGTAGGAATTAAACCCTGGTTTTTCTCCAGGGGAATAGGTTGTTGTCTCAATATCATTTATTGAGTAATACGTTTTTGCCCTTCCCTGGTTTGAAATGCCACACCTGTCATTCACTAACTTCATTTGTTTTGTTTTATTCTGGTAAAATACACACAACACAGAAATCACAATTACATGTTCCTTTATGATCAGTATCTGGAAGTAGTCATTTGAGGAAAGATGACCTGCATAACCAAAAAATCCCAAAAAGAGAATGAAGGAAAAAACAGATGATTAATTTGTCTACTTCCTGGAGACTGCTTTCCTTTTGTTCTCCTGTTTCCCTCTGAGCGCTATTCTGTCCAGTCGTTTTGCACTCGCTGGGTTGAGTTGAGCTATAGCTGCTCATAGAACATGTTCCTTTCTGTGACAACCCTGTTAGTGTTTCTATGGGACATTACTTCCTCCTGTAAGTGGATGTTAGAGCCAGAGGCATTGTAACATATGGCTGGTTTAGGAACTTGTTTAGAGTTCCTAATGTGTCAGAGTCTAATGCAGTTTTTAGGGTATGACATACATTCTTAGGGTAGTAAATCTTGTCAGCTAAAGTAAATTTATTTACTTCCTGTATTATGTGATATCTCTGGCTGTTTTAATTGTTTTAGAGGTGAACCTTTGAATTTGGTAAGTATTTTTTAGTGACATAGTGATTAATCATTTTATTTAAGTATTATAAACTTTTGTTATAAGGGAACGGTTGTCCTGTTTTAGAAATAACCTGTCTGCTTATTCAGTCAGTCAGCGTCATTTATTTGACTGCCGACTTTGTAGAGAGGGCTCTACTTTATAGTATAAGAAGATATAGAAGAGGGAAAATTATTTCTTGTCTTTGAGATGTAGTTTAATAAGGGACTTTATAATTTGCTGCCTGAGAGTATCACCATCAAATAACACTTGCAGAATACTCAAGCTTATAATTCTAAAGAAACAAAGAATTGGCACCCTATAGGAGCTTATGTTTTTCAAAAGATGGCCCACACTCATAAGACTTTTGAAACCACTGGAAGGCCTGAGAGTATCACCATCAAATAACACTTGCAGAATACTCAAGCTTATAATTCTAAAGAAACAGAATTGGCACCCTATAGGAGCTTATGTTTTTCAAAAGATGGCCCACACTCATAAGACTTTTGAAACCACTGAAGGGTGTTAGCTGCTATTTTAATTAGCAGCTACATAGCAAGGGAAATCAGTGTCTGGGCTTGTGAATAAGCCCCATGTTTTTTTTCCTCTGGCATTTTCTAGCAGCAGAGCTTTTATAGTGTTAGTTTTTGTTTGTTTGTTTGTTTTTTTAGTGTACTTTAAATCAAGTAACATGGTCTCTACCTCATGCCCTTGACAATATATGCCTCACATATCGGAAAAGATGTATCCCAGCTCAAATGTTACTTTCTTTTTTTTTTTTTTTAATTTTATTTTGTTGATATACAATGTGGTTGATTATTGTGGCCCATTCCCAAAACATCCCTCCCTCCTCCCTCTCCCCACTCCCTCTCAACAACGTCCTTTCTGTATGCTTGTCATATCAACTTCAAGGAATTGCAATTGTTATGTCTTCCCCCCTGCCAGTTTGTGTGTGTGTGTGTGTGTGTGTGTGTGTGTGTGTGAATTTTATTTATTTATTTTTAGCTCTCACCAATAAGTGACATGTGATATTTCTCTTCCTGTGCCTGACTTGTTTCACTTAATATAATTCTCTATAGGTCCAGCCATGTCATTGCAAATGGCAGTATTTCATTCTTTTTTAGGATGCTGAGTGATGTTGAGCATTTTTTCATATGTCTTTGGCCATTCATATGTCTTCCTTAGAGAAATGCCTATTTAGCTCTTTTGCCCATTTTTTTAATTGGGTTGTTTGTTTTTTTTCTTATAAAGTTGTTTGAATTCCTTGTATATTCTGGATATTAATCCTTTGTCGGATGTATATTTTGCAAATATTTTCTCCCACTCTGTTGGTTGTCTTTTAACTCTGTTAATTGTTTCTTTTGCTGTGCAGAAGCTTTTTAGTTTGATATAATCCCATTTGTTTATTTTTCCTTTGGTTGCCCGTGCTTTTGGGGTCATATTCATGAAGTCTGTGCCCAGCCCTATTTGCTGAAGGGTTTCTCCTATGTTTTCTTTAATAAGTTTTATTGTTTCGGGGTGTATATTTAAATCCTTAATCCATTTTGAGTTGATTTTAGTACAAGGTGAGAGATATGGGTCTAGTTTCAATCTCCTGCAAATGGATAACCAGTTATCCCAGCACCCTTTGCTGAAGAGAGAGTCCCGACCCCAGTGAATAGACTTGATGCCTTTGTCGAAGATCAAATGGCAGTAAGTGCGTGGGTTAATTTCTGGGTGCTCTATTCTATTCCATTGATCAGAGTCTCTGTTATTATACCAATACCATGCTGTTTTGGTTATTATAGCTTTGTAGTATAGTTTAAAGTCAGGTAGAGTAATACCTCCAGCTTTATTTTTTTTGCTCAGCGTTGCTTTGGCTATTCGTGGTCTTTTGTTATTCCAGATAAATAACTGTATAGTTCTTTCCATTTCTGTGAGAAATGTCATAGGAATTTTGATGGGGATTGCATTAAATTTGTATATCACTTTGGG
>NW_007731273.1:48347-52119 GCF_000696425.1 Galeopterus variegatus | reverse complement strand
CATTCTCCTGCATATTGATATCCAGTTCTCCCAGCACCATTTGCTAAAGAGGCAGTCTCTTCCCCAGTGTATAGGCTTGGTGCCTTTGTCAAAGATCAGATGGCTGTAGGTGTGTGGGTTGATTTCTGGCTTCTCTATTCTATTCCATTGATCAGTGTGTCTGTTTTTATACCAGTGCCATACTGTTATGGTTATTATAGCTTTGTAGTATAGTTTAAAGTCAGGTAGTTTTATGCCTCCAGCTTTATTTTTTTTGCTCAGTGTTGCTTTGGCTATGCGTGGTCTTTTGTCATTCCATATAAATGTCTGGATAGTTCTTTCCATTTCTGAGAAAAGTGTCAGAAATGAGCACTGGCAGCGCGGGCGCGGGTGGGTGCCTGGAGACCCCACTTAGCTGCTGCAGCTGCAGCCACAGGCCGGTTGGTTGCCAGGCCGCTGTCAGTGAACCTATTGCACAGCCTGTTACGGGTGCTCGGGGCTGCCGGCACCACCTCAGCCCCACCTATAGTGTGTTTGGAATGGCACATCATTTTGCAGCCAAGGAAAGTGGTCAGACTATTCAGTTGATTTCATGTTCTATTTCTTCCAGATGTCATCATTGCCAAGACGAGCAAGAGTACAGGTCCAGACTGCAGTATCCAATGATGAATTTTCTTCCTTCTCTGAGTTGTAAGCATATTGGTTTTATTAGGGATGGGCACGTGATGCATATTTTAGAAAGTAATGCATTACATCACTTAGTAACTTCTTAAGTGATTTGGGTGGAAGAAGGCTGTGTCTTTTTCATTCATTCATGCAATGAATATTTGTTGAATTCGTGCTATGTTCCAGGCTCTGTCTAGTGTTGGTGATAAAGTATTGAATACAAGGAGAGAGAAAGTAACCAATTAAATATATAACATATACTACCCTAAGCAATCTACAGATTCAGTTCAATC
This sequence comes from Galeopterus variegatus, assembly GCF_000696425.1. Taxonomy (NCBI): domain Eukaryota; kingdom Metazoa; phylum Chordata; class Mammalia; order Dermoptera; family Cynocephalidae; genus Galeopterus; species Galeopterus variegatus. The sequence continues at coordinate 51,181 of NW_007731273.1, read as the reverse complement.
CCTATCAAAATACCAATGACATTCTTCACAGAAATAGAAAAAGCAATCCTAAAATTCATATGGAACCGCAGAAAACCCCAAATAGCCAAAGCAGTCCTGAGCAAAAAGAACAAAGATGGAGGTATTACACTATCTGACTTCAAAATATACTACAAAGCTATAGTAATCAAAACAGCATGGTACTGGCATAAAAACAGGCACATGGACCAGTGGAACAGAAGAGTGAGTCTAGAAATAAATCCACGTATCTACAGCCAACTGATTTTTGATAAAGGCACCAAGAATATATATTGGGGAAAGGACTGCCTTGTCAGTAAATGGTGCTGGGAAAAATGGATATCCATATGCAGAAGAAAGAAGCTAGACCGCTATCTCTTACCATACACAAAAACCAACTCAAAATGGATTAAAGACTTAAATGTAAGACCTGAAACTATAAAAGTACTAGAAGAAAACATAGGGGGAGCACTCTAAGACATTGATCTGGGCAAAAATTTTATGGAGAAGGCTTTTAAAGTACAGGCAACAAAAACAAAAATAGACAAATGGGATTGCATCAAACTAAAAAGCTTCTGCACAGCAAAGGATACAATGAATAGAGCAAAGAGGCAACTGGCAAGGCCGGCCCGTGGATCACTCGGTAGAGTGCGGTGCTGATAACACCAAGGCCGTGGGTTCGGATCCTATATAGGGATAGCCGGTTTGCTCACTGGCTGAGCATGGTGCTGACAACACCAGGCCAAGGGTTGAGATCCCCTTACCAGTCATCTTTTAAAAAAAAAAAAAAAGGCAACTGGCAGAATGGGTGAAAATATTTGTAAACTATTTATCCAGCAATAGATTAATATCCAGAATACACAAGGAACTTAGCTCAACAGCAAAAAATCCAAATAATCTGATTAAAAAATGGGCAAATGACCTGAATAGACATTTCTCAAAAGAAGACATACACAGCTGCTTAGAGTGTGGTGATGATAATACGAAGGTCAAGAGTTCAATCCCTGTACTGGTCAGTGCCAAGAAAACCCCCCCAAAAACCCAAAAACCCACACAAAAAAAAAACAAAACAAAAGAAGACATATAAATGACTAACAGGTATATGAAAAAATGCTCAGCATCACTAATCATCAGGGAAATGCAAATCAAAACCACAATGAGATATCATCGCACCCCAGTTAGAATGGCTATTACCAAAAAGACAAAAAATAACAAATGCTGGCAAGAATTCAGAGAGAAGAAAACAGTTACACACTGTTGATGGCAATGTAAATTAGTATAGTCACTATGGAAGACAGTATGGAGATTTCTCAAAAAACTAAAAATAGAACTACTATATGATCCAGCAATCCCACTGCTGGGTAATTATCCAAAGGAAAGCAAATTAGCCTACCAAAGAGATATCTGCACCCCCATTTTTACTGCGGCACTATTCACAATAAACAAGACTTGGAATGAACCTAGGTATCCAATGACAGATGAATGGAGAAAGAAAATGTGGTATAATACACAATGAAATACTACTCAGCCATGAAAAAGAATGAAATCTTGTCATTTGTGGCAACATGGATGACCCTGGAAGACATGTTAAGTGAAATAAGTCAGGCACAGAAAGATAAATATTGCATGTTCCCACTCATGTGGGAGCTTAAAAAAAAAAATATCCTCCTCCCTCCCGGTTCGTCTCCGAACCTAAGGAGAGGTAAGTGGGAGGATAGGGAGAGGTGGGTTAAAATGGATATAAAATCACAGCTAGGTAGGAGAAATAATTTCTAGAGGTCTACAGTAGTACTAGGCATCTGTAATTAAAAATAATTTATCATATGTTCTCTATTGGCTAGAATAATGGAGCTCAAGTGCTTTCATGTCAAAGAAATGTTTCTGTGATGCCAAATACCAATTACTAATTATCCTGTTTTGCTCATCACACATTGTAAACAAATATTGAAATAAAACGCTGTGCCCCATAAGTATGTACAATCAATATATGTCAACTAAAACAAATAGATTTTAAAAAATAAATGTATATATAACATAATACTTACCCTAGTATGTAAGCTCCATGAGAACAGGGAGTTTTATGTATTGCTTTAGAGCAGGGTTTCTCAACCTCTGCACTATTGACATTGTATACAGGATAACTCTCATAGGGGCTGTTGTTGCCTTGTAGGATGTGTAACAGCATCCATGGCCTCTACCCACTAAATGCCAATAGCATCTCCCTCCAGTTGTGATGATCAAAAATGTCTGTAGACATTGCAGGTGTCCTCTGGGAGGGCAAAGTTGTCCCTAGTTGATAGTCTGTGCTTTAGAGCACTGTATTAGGTGTTCTGAAGATATTTGTTAAATAAGTTACTGATTACTGTTAGGCAGTAATAAGTACTGTGAAGAAAAATAAAGCAAGGCAAGGGATAGAGAGCATGGTGAGTGGTTGTAATGGGGGGGGGACATTTTGGAGAGAGTAGTCAGAGAGTTCTTTTGGAGGATCTAAATGAGATTTGGGAGTGTAACTTGCAAAGATCTTGGGAATGGGTATTCCAAGAAGAGAGCATCAAGTGTAAAGACCCTGAGGCAGGAATGAATTTGGTGTGTTAGGGGAAAAGCAAGAAGACCAGTGTGGCCAGTCCGGAGTCATCAAGGCAGAGAGTGATAGGAAATAAGATTGGAATGGAAATGATCTAATAGGCTATGACATGGTGTTAGGATTTTATTTGAAGAGTGTTGGGAAGCCACTGGAGGGTTTGAGAAAGGGATGCGACATGATCTGTATAAGGCACCATAGAAGACCCCAAAGGAGGCACTCCCTAAAACATGGCGCTTTTCTCTTCCGGGTCCTA
>NW_007731273.1:45699-46359 GCF_000696425.1 Galeopterus variegatus | reverse complement strand
TCCCTGCCTTCGTGCTCTGGACGCCTGGACGTCTACTACAAAAAGAGGCTCATAAGTTAACATTCGGTGCGCCCTTAACCATACTCTCGCCTCACCATTTAAAAGACCTCCTCACCTACAAGGCTCTACACTCCCTTCCCCCATCCAGAGTCTTAGGCTTACTCTCCTCTTTCTAGAAAATCCTGAAATTTCCTTTCTCCCGTGCTCGCCCCTAAACCCTGCTACCCTTCTCCCCATACCCTATCCGCCCAACACCGCAATCCATAACTGCTTAGAAGCCCTCCAAAATTTTATTCCTTGTCACTCCTCTATCTCCAAGGGCCCCCTACCCGAGGCTGACTTCACATGGTTCGCTGATGGATCCATTACCACCCGGTACCACTAATCAGCAGGCTGAACTTATTGCAGCCACTTGGGCCTGTATAAGCGGACAGTACAGCTCGAATGGCCGCCACTGCAGGTCCTCTCACTCCAGACATTACAAACATTTCACTCCTTCCTCTTTTCTCTTCCTCCAAACTTTCTTCCCTCTAACCCCAGCCGATAAAACTCTCTTACAAGAAATCTCTCCTAATTGCTCCATCTGCCAGCATACCAACACCACTTCCCCCTTAAAGGCCAAACCATATCCTTCACATCAAGCTAGGGGTAATATCCCTG
>NW_007731273.1:45022-45593 GCF_000696425.1 Galeopterus variegatus | reverse complement strand
TTGACCCTGCGGACGAACCTCCTCCGTACAGACCCCCTCCTCCTGTAGTTCCATTCCCCGAACCCCCGCAGCGGCTCACTCCGCCCCCATCTTCTGCTCCACCTAACCTTCCCACTCTCCCTCCTTCCCCCTCCCACTCTGCCTCTTTCAGTCCCCCTGTAACTCATTCCCGGGGACTCCTCCCTTCCTCTACCATGGCTCCTCTCCGCGAAGTAGCTGGTGCTGAAGGGGTTGTTAGGATACATGTTCCCTTTTCACTAGCAGACCTTACTCAATTAGAGAGAAAATTAGAATCATTTACCACCGATCCCCCCACTTACGTTAAGGAATTCCAATGGGTTCTCCAGGCCTACAGTCTCACCCACCATGATTTGGGATATCACCAACCCTTCTTCTGCCCACTGCGTTCCCATAACAATTCGGCTAAAAGATCCCTCCAAATATATAAATCAGTCTCAGTACTCCCTCAGCACCACAGCACTTCGCGGACTCCAACCCACTGTCGAGGATCTTCTCAGGAAGGGATACCTCCGCCCCACTCAATCGCCTTTCAATACTCCCATACTGGTGG
>NW_007731273.1:41487-42536 GCF_000696425.1 Galeopterus variegatus | reverse complement strand
GAACTTCTCCGGTGAACTGTCAGCTCGGGTCCTGTCGTCCTTTCAATCTGGTTTACATTTATAAAATATCATTCTGGTTTCTTGGTGAAGAATAGACTAGAGGGTAGCAAGAATGGAAGGAGGGGGATGAATGAGTTATGGTGATTATTGTAGAAGTCCAGGGTTCTGGAAGTAAAAGTGATGAGAAATGGTCTAATTTGTGATATATTTTGAAGGTAGAGCAGACAGGACATACTGGTGGATTGGATTTGGGCTGTGAAGGAAAGACAGGTTTTTTGGGAAGACTGAAAGAGGAACATGTATAAGGGTGGTGGAATCAGGAGTCCTATTTTGGACTTGGTAAGTTTGAGGTGATTGCTAGACATGCATATAAAAGTGGATATACATGTCTTGAGCTCAGGGGAAGGGTCAAGTTGGAGATATAAAATTGAGATTCCTATATTGAGCCATAGGACAAGATAAGATCAGCTAGCAAGAGAGCATTGACAAAGGAGAGGAGAGGGCTGAGGACTAAGCCTTGGAGGAATTCAACATTTAGAGGATGGGGAGAGGAGGAGGGATTGAAGGGACTAAGGAGAAACTTCAAGGAAAACTGGAAGAGTGGGGGTCCTGGAAGGCATATAAAGGATGTGTCTAATGGGTGAGTGCCAGATGCTGCTGAGAATTCACATGTGATTGGGAATGAGAGTTGACTAGCTCCTTAGAACTGCTTCATGGCTGGTTGGTTAGCTCACTTGGTTAGAGTGCAGCCTTATAACCCCAAGGTCATGGGTTTGGATCCCCTTACTGGCCAGCCACAAAAAAACAAAAAACAATTACTTCGTGTATAACAAAGTGATACCTGTGCCTGTGTTTCTCTTTAGTCTTGGCGATATTCCTATGTGAAATAGGGTTAGTCAGTGCTTCTGCTTGACAGACGATGAAATGAGATGGGAAGTAAGTCACCCTGATCAGTTTGGTGACAGTATGAGGAGTGGAACCCTGGTTTTCTAATTCCTTGGTTTTCTAATTCTAGTTCCTTTCACCTCCACTGCTATTGTGTTATTGTT
>NW_007731273.1:34229-40986 GCF_000696425.1 Galeopterus variegatus | reverse complement strand
TCTAATTCCTTGGTTTTCTAATTCTAGTTCCTTTCACCTCCACTGCTATTGTGTTATTGTTTTGTTATTCTCATGTCTTTTTGTCTTTTTGCCGGTGGGGCGGGGGAAGGGTTTTGCTTATTCGTGGGCTCAGTAGCATCTACCTCTGAAGAGAACTCACTTTGAGAATATCAGTGTTTTGAACTATCATAATTATGCTCTCCTAGAGCATAACTTAGCTAAGAAGTCAACCAATCAGGTTTTTGCCTCCAGGCAGAACTTAGCATTCAAAAACCCAGACATCCCTATTTACTAGTCTCGGTGAAGGAAGTGGTTATCCTTCCCGCTAATATTGACTTCTTACGTTAGGGTAGAAATAGAATTAACTGGGTTGGCAGGAGCATGATATTCCTTTAACAGTTCACATGGCTGCTTTTTCTCTGCTGTTGCTGTGAGTTTGATTCTTGGTTGTTAGAAAAACACTATATCTGCACCTGATCCAATCTAATCAGGAAACAAATTCATTCTCTGAAAGGAAAAAAAGGGTTAATTAAAGCAGTTGAAAGGGTCTTGGTGCTGGCTTTTTCTGTAATTTAGGGTGTTTCCTAGAGTCGTTTCCCACTCCTTTCATTGATTTGAATAACTTAATACAGTTTAAATGAATTTGATTAGCACTTAGGAACTTAAGTGCTTTTCACTGTTAAAACTGAAAAGCTCACATTGACTATGGGTGTGACATGATCCAGAAATTACTTAAGGTAATAAATAATTTCCTGTGTCTCAAATGTATTTGTGTCTGTTGGTTAGGAGAGAGGAGAATGGAGAGACCTGTGATTTATAGTGTACTTGGGGTATTTTTACATTGGTCCCTGATCACTTCTGTTGGTTCAATTAATTCTTAGCAATTGTTTGCAGCCTGTGCTGATATCGTTCCATTTTATATTAAGCAAGTCCTACTTTATCATTTTTTCAAGAAGCCTAATTTTTTTCTCTTTTTTTTTACCTTTGATGTTTGGCTTCATTTTTTTCTGGAAATTGTTTTGTCAATTTACTCCTAGATCATCAGCTTCTGAAGAGGATGACAAAGATAGTGCCTGGGAGCCCCAAAAGAAAGTCCCCAGAAGCCGTAAGCAGCCTGTTCCCAAGGAATCCAAACCAAAGAGGGTACCTCGGGTGAAGAGGAACACCTCACAGATCACTGATGGCTCAGAAGGTGTGGCTGTTAAGGAGGAGCTGGTAGGTGCTGTATGTAGCTAGATAGAGGGAACACTGTAGGTCTTTTCCTGATTGGTGATGCTACTTTCTCCTCACACAGAGTAAGACAAAGCATGTAAATGACAAAAACTGTTGGGCAGTGGTATCCCCCGCCATGGGTCTTAATAATATTTACCGTCAGATTCACTGTGTTTCTTTGTCTACTTCCTTTTCCCTCTCCTAGGAGGTGGTGTAGGTGTGGTAGTGGTGGTAATGAGGTGGTATTAGCAAATATTTGAGTGCTCACCTTTAGTCAGGCAATGTGCTTAATTAACCTTTCACTTGTATGATCTTACTTAATCCTCATAACAACCATCGAGGCAGGTGCTATTATTCTCCTGACTTTATACGTGAGAAAGCTGTGGCAAGAGATGTTAACTGACTTGCTCACTGTACACAGGTAGTAAGGATGGAACTGGGTTTCTAAGTCAGGAATGTGATTTTGTCAGCATTTTGGGAACCGATATATCCTTATGGGTGTTTTTATATCAGCCATGCTCACAAAAGTGATGTATACAACTAGAGTGCTGGTTTAATAATTTGAAATAATAGAATGCTGGTTTAATAGTTAGAAATCATTGTCACAAAGATTTGATATTCTTATGACCAGCACTTTTTCTCCTCGGAGGCTGAAGTAAGTAGGGAATTAAATAATAATCAGAAATTCATTTGATGAGCATGGATGAATATAAGAGAATTAGATATATTCATCCATCTGGGATTATAGAATGCCTACTGTGGTCTAGGCACTGTCCTTGCCGCAATGACAATTGAATGTTTTAATTGCATGAAGCTAAGATAGTCTGAAGTATCCATCTCACAGCAGGGCTATCTTACCATTGGGACCAAAATACTCAGAATCTGCTTTAGTTTATATGTGGAATTTAAAATGAATGAAGTTTTATTCCATTCCGTGTGAATGGTTTGAACAATGAGAAAAAAAAAATCTGCTAAGCTTTCCTGTCTTTCGTACATTGGTTAGAAGAAGGCTGATCATATTTGCTTTTACAGTTCTCCTTTTTTTGCTTCTCTGTGGCTGACAACTCCCTTCATGATTGACACAGTTTTGTTAGTTATGCCTATTCATTTGATTAGATTATTTTCAGCTCTTACAGGCCTGGGAGTCATTTTATCATCATATCTCTACTTTCCATTATGAGTGAAAAATTTAATACTCAGAGGGCTTTCTAATGTACATCCTTTTAAAGTTCAGATGGTGATGGTGGTAGGTAGGCATTGGGTTGGGGGTGCTGTAGTTCCCAAAATTTTTAATAGTAATTCTGGAAGAATTATTTGATAGGAGAGAAAACTGAATTTTAACTGAAGTTTAGTTTGGTAGTTTATTGTGTTTGTGCCATCTGGGTTACTTAGGTAACAGAACAGGCTGGCTTGCTAAACTGTAAGCTCCTTAAATGCAGGGTCTTTATCTTATTTGCCACTCTATCGCCAGTGCAGAATGAGTGCCAGGTCTTGTTCCTTCATACCTGAGCTATCATTTGGGTTGGGAGGCAGTAGTGGTGCAGAGAATAGTCCCTGGACACCTGTGTGGACTGCTGTGCGGATTCCTGTTAAAGAGAAATGCCTGACATTACCCTACTGTCATTCTGTGTTTTCTGTCCTCTCTCCTAAATGAATTGATGGCAAGTGTAGCCTGTTGAGTTTTATGAGTGTGAGTGTTTTTCTTCTCTCCCTCTATGGTTGACTTTGATGTAAATTTTAATCTTGGTTTTCTGGCATGGGTAGACTGATCCTTTACTCATTTTAAAAAATTAAACTCTTTATTTCTAAATAAATATGCAGTGGTAAGAAATAAGAGAGGGATTCCATGTACCATTTATCCAATTTCCCCCTGGTAACATCTTGCAAAACTATAAAAAAGTATCACAACCAGGATGTTGACATTAAGAAAATCTACTGATCTTATTTAGATTCTCCAGTTTTACTTGAATTCAATTGTGTGTGTGTGTATATATGTATGTATTTAGTTCTGTGCAATTTTGTCATGTGTGGGTTTGTGTATCTACCACCACAGACCAGTTCCATCACCACAAGGATCCCTAGTGTTGCCTTTTTATAGACACGCCCACCTCCTTTCCTGTCGGGGTGCTCTCTCTGTCAGCCAGGCCCGGGCTCGGGATTTCCCTGGCCGTGGCCACCGAGTGATCCCCAGCAGACTCTCTATCCCCCTCTGGCAATCATATTTTAAGAGATCATTATGCATGCTGTGCAGAGATGTGTCGGGGTGCTCTCTTGGTCAGCCAGGCCTGGGCTCTGGATTTCCCTGGCTGTGGCCACCGAGTGATCCCCGGCAGACTCCCTATCCTCCCCAGGCAGGACCAGATAAGTTGCTCTCTGCGGTGTAAGCTGAAGAAGGATCCCCGAAGGTGGGTGAGTGCACCACCCGCCTATTCAGCCCGCAAAGGAACACTCAGAAGCGGTGGGGGTTCCATTAAGCAGTTCCATTTATTGTCTTTTAAGTACTTGTATTTATATCTAAGCAAGCAGGGATTTCCACACTGAGAGCCAATCACTGGAAAGGCCACATGTGCATGCGCCTTACTTTCCTATGCTTAGCCTACTGATCACGCACTGATCATGAGCGCGGAAAAGTGCAACTACCAATAAAAATTTTTGCGGAACTAAAAGTGACACTCCCCCTTTGCTTCCTCTAGGCGCCATCTTGTGTGGACCATGCAGGTGGGGAACTTAAACAGCCGCCATTTGGTGTGGCCTCCTTTCACCCTAGCAATTGCTATAGCAAGTGGAGCAGTTGCAGCCCAACACTTTCCATCCTCCCACCTCCTGCCTTCTTATCTCTCACCCTGGCAACCACTAATCTGTTCAGGAATATTGTATAAACATAACCATATAGTATGTAACTTTGAGGTTGTCTTTATTTCCCACTCAACATAATTCCCTTGATATTCTTCCAAGTTATTGTGTGTATCAGTAATATGTTCCTTTTTATTTCTGAGTAATATTTCAGGGCAGTTGGTTTTTATCTTTTAATTCTCATGTGTTCTCTTTATGGTTTGGTAGAATAGCTCTGTGGCTATTGCAGATGTTGATTCGGAAGAGAGAAAAAATAAGTTGGATACTGTACAGACTCTGAAAACAGCAAAGAGAAGACGGAAAAACTCAGCTCAGTCACTTTCAGCTCCAAGGACTAAAAAGCTGAAGGCTGGTGAAGAAACCAACAGAGCCAGCAACTTAGACGGTGAAAGTAACACTACAGAGATACCATCCACAAGCACCATGTGGGAAGGTATGTGCAAGAAGGAAGAGAATGAAGATGACTTTACATTTGGTCAATCCCCTTTAAAGAAAATGAAGACTGAAATGTGTCCTCAAGGGCAGCCTGTCAAGTTTCCAGTAAATGCCAACAGTATTAAAGAGGAGGTAGAAATGAACTGGGACATAGTACAGGTATGTGCAGCCTTTTCCTGTTACTTTAGTTCGTTTGATTTCTTTTTTTTTTCATTAGCATAATGGTTGTATTGGCTAAGAGAAGGGCTAGGAGTTTTCAGTTCTCTTCAATTTTGCCAGTGATTTCTGGAGACTTTGGCCATGGTTGCCTTTCTTTAGTACATTATTTTGTATTATGGTTTATCATCATCAGTTCCTCAGCTAAGAGCTGTGACCTCAGTCATGGTAGATCTTTGCCATGGTGTTTTAGGGAATATATACCACATAGACAGATTGCACCAGCATATTGGAACCACAAAGGTTCATTGTTAAGTTTTCGCTTTGAACTAGGACTGGATTTCCGTGTAAAAATAGTGCAGGTGATTAGGTCATTGGCCATTCATCCATCTGTTTAACCCTTAGTGTAATGTTGTAATAATACACTATAAACAAGGCCTAGCAATTTTTTTTTTTTCCTTTTTATCTTTTTTACTGACCGGTAACGGGATCACAACCCTCGGTGTTGCGCCCATACCGGGGACCGGCAACGGGATCGTAACCCTCGGTGTTGCGCCTGTACCGCGCTCAGCCAGTGAGACGGAACCGGTCTCCACATGGGATCTGAGCCCTTGGCGGGAGCGCCGCCACACTCCCAAGTGGCACACTCTCCAGTGCGCCACCGGGCCGGCCCAGGCCTAGCAATTTTTAAAGGAAAATTTTTTAAGAATTCCAACTTTTATATTTTTTACTTCTGAGGAATTTGGATTTCTTCCAGTTTTTTTGGCTGGCTTTCGGGAATCGTAGAGGGGATCTGAAGAGTGGCTTATGAGCAGTGATTTTCAATCTTTTGTCTTCCCCAACACACATTGGGACCATTTCAGACTTAATCATGGCAGTGCCTCTCAGGGTAGATGGGGGCAACCTCCTTCCCTGCTGTGTGTGCCCTGGTGATTCACATAAGTACTCCTTCCCCTGCTGTAAATTGCTGCTGTAGAGCCCAGGGCCTCTGCTGGATCCTAATACTACTTCTGGGTCTGGGACTGTCTTTATGTCACCTTTTTTCTTCAGAGGAATATCTTTTTACCATGCTGCCTTTTCTATTACCTATTAGTGGAACGTCATTGGTAATTTTTTTTTTTTTTTTGTCTTTTTCGTGACCGGTAAGGGGATCGCAACCCCTGGTGTGGTGTCGCCCACACCATGCTCAGCCAGCGAGCGCATGCACCGGCCAGTCCTATATAGGATCTGAACCCGTGGTGGGAGCGTCGCTATGCTCCCAGCGCAGCACTCTCCCGAGTGCGCCACGGGCTCGGTCCCATTAGTAATTTTTAATCATGATTTCTGTGCTTTCTGGCCCACTAAGGAATGGAACATTGCCTCACAGCTTTTCTTCTCACTCCTGTTCCTGTACTAAATTGTCCAGGGTATCTTAGAGAAACAGGGTATAATAGGCTCCTTCATATGCCTTTTTTTTCTTTATTCGTTTAGACCTACAAGGCAGTGTTTTTAAAGTGTGGTTCATGGACCACCTTCATCAAATTCACCCTGAAGGCTTTCTTAAAATGCAAAGTCCTTGGTCCCAGACCAGACATATAGGCCCAGGTGGACATGTCCCATTTTGCCCATCTTTCCCTTTACTAACACTTCTAAGCTTATTTCTGTTTATTGTCACAGATCCACCTCTGGTAGTTGATGGTGTGCATGAGGCAGGACAGGTTTCAAAGGCCATGAAGTTTTAGTTTATTTTGAGTTTATTACCATGTACAGAGAGGCCTTTCAGAGAACAGAAGGGATAGAATGTGATCAAGTCTCCCAAAGGACTTGGACCAGAGATTAGATAATTATGAGGACTTGGAGAAAATATTCTCAGTTTTCTTTCTCTGTGGTCACCTATTTCTGCTGCTTCTGTTTGAGTTATTATTTTCTCTCAGCATACTAGATTTCTTTGCTTCTTTACAGAGGATAGAAGATGAGAGCTCTTCAGTTCATTTGCTATTATTTACTGACCAGCTAATTCTGCATTCCACTTCCAAATTTCAGGAAGAAAATCTGATTGGTTGAACTTGAGTCAGGTATATACCTCAAGTCCAATGATGGGTACAGATGCCTCATCATATTG
>NW_007731273.1:32953-34204 GCF_000696425.1 Galeopterus variegatus | reverse complement strand
TGAACTTGAGTCAGGTATATACCTCAAGTCCAATGATGGGTACAGATGCCTCATCATATTGTAGAAATATGGCTTCCAGGGCTCCATATGTGCATGTGTGTGTATGGTGGGAGGGTTGTTTCTCTGAGAAAAGGAGGGTGTTTGGAGCCACATGTCTACTTCAGGGTCCAGGCCTAGTGCAGGAGGTTAAAAACAATAGTGTCCTATAATTTTTATTTAACAGGCTTTACATATGAACATTTTCTGTGTCTATTTTCTGTTCAGGGATTGGGGATCACTAGTTCTTTTGAGCAGAAACAACATACTCCTTTTTCAGCCCTTTTCCCAAACTGCAGATGTGAGGTTGCCACCAGAAACTAGTTTTGTTAGAAGTCTGTTTTATCATTATGAAGTATGTTACGAATGCAGTAAACTTTTTATGAATTTGAGGAAGTGACTGGCTACAAGCAATTTTTGAGAAACTGTTCCAAAGATGTTTGCTGTTACACAGTTTCTTTTTTTTNTTTTTTTTGAGAGTGGTGGGTGTAGAGGGGTGGAGTAGCCAACTATAATATCCTACTAAAGTTTGCTAAATTAGAGAGAAAAAGCCAACAAAATTACTTTATTAGCCATTTTCCCCTTGTGGCAAGAGATTGTGTGAGATTATGTGGGTGAAGAAAGCCATGGGATGACAAAATTGGGGAATGAAGTGAGACCAAAAGGTGGCCAACGTCTCTGAGTTGGTTGTCTCACTGCAATTCTGCATATGAATACAGTACTGCTCATTAGATTTAACCTGATTGTCCCAGGAGAGATTAAATAAATTACATTGGTACTTTTTGTTAATAGAATTTAGCTGTTAGTATTTGTTATTGGCTTCTTTTTTTCCAGAAAAAAAAAAAAGCAATAAAGAAACAGCAGCCTTTTTAAGTATAACATACAGAAGATTGTACTTAAGTGTACAACTCAGGAATGTTCAAAAGTGTAACCATGTAACAACCTTCCGGATCAACAAACAGAGCAATATCAGCACCCTGAATCCCCATTTATGCCCTTTTCCAGTTCCCCCTTTCTTCTACTATAACTGTCTTCTGATTTTTAACAGAATAGATTAGTTTTTCCTTTTGCAGTCTTTAAGGAAACTTTGTGTGTGATAAATAAAATGACTAGGTAAGGGGTAAAGAGAACAGCAGGAGTCAACAGCTTTTCAGAAGGGTGGTCGCCAGTTGCTGGCTTGGGAATGATTTTGAACAGAAAATTCTCTCAATTCTA